>NW_010135859.1:259665-291096 GCF_000699245.1 Pterocles gutturalis
AAAAAAAAAAAGAATAATTAAAATTTAGAGTTGCTTCCTAGATAAATAAGGCTAAGTATAAAGACTAAGTTTCAGCAAGCTACCTCAGATATGCAAAAACTGCCTGGATTCTCTGCCAAAAGAGAAGCTGGACCTGCCCTGGGAAAGAGAGGTCTCTGGAAAGCTGCTTCTGCTGCTTGTCCCTACAGCCATGTAGCAACCAGACATAGCCACGGCAGTGGGTGAAAGATTTCACAGGATGACTGAGGTGGGAAGGCACCTCTGCAGATCACCTAGTCCAGCTCCCCAGCTCAGAGCTGGGTCAGCTAAAGCAGGACACTCAGGATAATGTCCAGTTGGGCTTTGAACAACTGCAACAGCTTTGAATCCCTCTATTGATACACATCCCTACTGAAGAAGTTTCTCTAAGTTTACAAACTGAGCAAACCTCTGAAAGAAATTCAGATATTAAAAACTGGATTTTTAGTCCCTAAAGTCAGTTTAATTTTGCATGAATACCTTTACCGTAAGGCTTTAAACAACTGATATATCTAAGCTTTTTCACAATATCAATTCTAGTTCTGATCTCAGTCACTCAGATAAAACGGCATCTTGTGAGATAAGCTTTGGTTTGTAACAAATGGCAACTACCATGAATCTATAATGTGGAGTTTGACACTGGGCTGGAGTTTTCTATATTTGTGATGTGTAAGAAATGGGTTTCTGTCTCATTAAAACCAATAGGAGTCTTTAGAGAGACATCCAGCACTGGTCTCAGATCAGAGGCTTCAGAAAAGTGACATTTGATTAAGCTAGAAATGTCAACCTATCAAAACTTGAAAGAAACTGTGTTAAGGACGTGAGAGAGACTATCAGTCTGGTTTCACTATAGGGCTCACTATGCCACTATAAACTTGGATTAAAAATCAAGAATTCTGTATGTATTAGTTTTAGAGTTAATGGTGATAAGTGCGGCATACAGTGGGGCGCAGGAACTGGTTAACTGAGATGTGACAGAATGCAAAGGGGAAGGTGTGCTTGGTTTTAAGAATATGCATGTTTCTGGTTTGACTTTAATAAATGGACTGACATGGCACTCTGAAAATGAAACTTAGAGGTATGTGTAAGAGGTAACTTTGGAAATCGCTCTAATGGGCAGAGTGAGGTAATGTGATATACAACAAACAAAACTGAGAGAGAGGGGATTTGTCTTTTTGTAATTGAAATAATTACCTCATCAGTTCAACTTTGTCTTTTTACAGTTCTCCTTTTTATAATTTGTCGTATGTTGAAAATCGGTGCATGATCCCCTACAAATGACAGAAAAGATAATGGGATAGGACAGCTTTTATGATTGCTAAAAAGGCTAAAGACTTGCTTTAAACCATTAATTACACCTACTGTAAAAACTCCACACATAAAATGCATTTTTAGAATACATTTTTGAGCAAAGCAAATAGGTAACCAATGTCTTATGAGAGTTGTTTGTTGAGTTTTTTTTAAACTTAACACCAAAACCAATCTGAACCCAATTGTTGTGATTCTGATGCACATCTTGTTACCTAACAAAAGTGATAAAAAGATAGCAACAAAAATTTGGTGCATTATCTTAATGCTTAACAATTTAAAGCAAGGGCTGACAGCCACAGTGAAATTTCTGTCTTCAGTACTACTCATTTTGTGACCAGACAATAGGCTCTCAGCCCTTAAAACACTTGACTGAGACAAATGGCACCAGGAGCTGGCACTGAGGTCCTTGCACCCTACTGAGAAATCTTTTTTCTGCTGTACGACATGCATCACACTTAGACTATACTCTAGAGAGTAAATCAAACAGAATGAGTTTTAGCCAAGTACATGCCTCTAGTCTTGTGTCACTCCGCATGTAAGATACTGGAAATAAAGAGCTTAATGAGGTAATTAACCGGAGTGAACTATAACCCAGTCATTCCCAGCGAAGGAGAAAGGACAGGGAAGTCAAATTTCTCAACAGTAGAGGAAAGGAGTGATGCAGGAAACCTACAGCACTACCGCGTCTGTGTCTTTGCTCTCAAGAACTGACTAGTCATGGCAAGAGTCTGCAATCCCTTGTCTCCAGTACTGTGTGAAACATGAAGGACTTGGATCTCTGGAGGTCAGCCAGGATGTAGATTGCCAGTTCTGAGACACCCAAGGGAACCCCAGACAGGGGAACAGCCAGTCACCAGGCTCTACCTGTAGTGTTGCTGGCTGGAAAGCAGCTCCCGTGGGAGCTGTCACGCCTAGAGATGGTCTTCATCAGTAATCAAGGTTTCCATTTGTTTTCCACTTGGCAATCTTGCCAAATAAACTTTGTGATTTGTGTTTTGGCTGGGCTTTGATATACTCTCCTAACTCTTATTCATTGTGTAATATCTGACTTCTAGAGACGTGACTTCTAGGAGAATGTGATTTGCAGAAGCCATTCTGTTTCTTCTGAGAACAGCAAACTCCTTCACAGGATAGAGAGATTTGGGCTGAATGTGTCTGTCAGTCTAATACAAAACAGAGAATTTTCTGCACTTAAAATGTGCAGTTCATCTTCCCCTGGCTAGCTGTGTCAGAGAAGAGAGAGTTGTTTTATGACTCCCCAGATCATTCTGTCCTACTTATATATTGTTAGAGGAACTCTGCTGGAAATAACCTGGATCCAGACAAAAAGCAACCAAAATAGAAATATATGCCTCTTACCTACAGAGACCTGGAAGCTGCATCTTCCCTTAAAAATTAAATGCTAAAACATTGTTTAGAATAATGAATATAATCTGAAGGATAATGTTCCCCCACAAACATGTCCTATAAATACGAATCACAGAAATGAATAGAGCAGTTATCTACACATTATTTATATAAATATGAGGAAATATAAGCATAGTTAAGGAAAACAGAACTGGAAGAAACTCCTTTGCTCTGGGTGTGATGAGGCACATTTAGATTTCCCCTTACAGACAGTGGCAAAGTTTACACATAAAGACTGCTAGTGACCAGTATCACAGACTTTTCTGGATGATTTCTATCATTCGTTAATCTTCTTCCTAGCTAAAATATTTCCCTAATATATAAACTAAATCTCTGTTATTTTACATTAATTACATTTCATCCTGCCTTCTGATGACCTGCCCAACAGTTGTCTACCAGCATGGATAATTAGTGTGATATTTCTAGCTCAGCCTCTCCTTTCTAATAAAGCGGTTCTTGCTTTTTTAAAAATAAGACCTATGACCACTTTTATTGCTTTCCCACTTTTTCTTTGCTTTTTTTTTTTTTTTTTTTTTTTTTTTTAATAAGAAGTGCTTAAAACTTGCCACAGTTTAATGCTTGAGGCCACACCATTACTGGCAGAGGAGAGTAACTACATGTTATGCCCTAGATATTCCCTTAGTGTTTTATGCATTCTAAAAGGGCACTTTTTCTGTATTACCATTTTATTACTGATGCATATTCAGGTCATATACTACTATTATAGCTCCAGATGCAGTATTTCTGCTTATTCCTTAATTATACTTTTCGCATTCCCCCAGGAATGGCATTTTCACCCTACCTTTTATCCACTAAATACTGATTGCAGGGTAATTCTTCAGTTTCTTAAACTCAGCTTGAATTATGACTTCAGTGTCACCTCACAGTTCAGTGTCAGCCAGGAATTCACTTAACTGTTTAAAATATTAATTAGACTCTTGCAGAGAACCCCATCTGAAATGCCCTAAAAAATCTCGGGGCACTGCTCAAGGAATTACTTTTTCAATTAGCACCAACTTTATGATGATTTCATGCAGATTGTTTTTCCTTAGGTCACTGAAAATACTAAAAATGAATTTACACAGAGTCTGAAGTCCCCCCTCCTATGCAGTAGGGCAGCTATCCAACCAAGGGAGGAAGTTAATCATGTTGATGTGATTTACCCTGACAACTCCACACCGACCGCTTGTTAACATTTCACAATCTCTGTCAATGGTTTGTACCAACAGCTGATTCGTTTCTTCCATGACCTTTCTGATCTAATGTCCTCCCTGAAGACAAGCTCTATGTTTCCCTTCTGCAGTGCCCTGGGAGCTCACCTTGCCTTCTCACATTGCCAGGGAATTGTTTTGGCCAGTCCCAGGGTAAGCAAGGGCCTGTCGTCATGAGGGCACATCCTCCCAAAGCACCTGTTAACAATCAGTGTGGTGACACAGAAACCAAAAAGGGATATCAAACACTTTCATTGTGTTCCCTTTGGTGGCACAAAGGGTAACAGGATGTTTAAGTCCCAAAGTGAATAAAGCCACGCAGATTGACTTCATTTGAAACCGAGCAGGTAACCATGGCAACGGCAAAAGAGAAGCAGAAATTATTTCATCGACAAACACTGCATAGCTAGGCTCTCTGGCATTCTTTGTCCTGACACTAGGTTTAGTACAAAAGTTTCTCCCCTGTGAAATCATAGTTTGAAATCTACACAGAGGCAGGCTTGCACCAGCTTCGTAGTACAGCATTGTAAATGTCACTCTGAAATCTATTTTCAGACATCTCCACTCATGTTTTATCTTTTGACCATCTGTCGTGGGTTAAGCTAACCCACCACACCACCTAAGACTGGCTAGCCTCTGCTTATGGTTTTATTACTTTTCAGATTAAGCTTTCCAGCTGTGACTTCTACCACTTTAGGAAAAAAAACAACAAAACCAAACAACCCACACCACAAAAAACACCCAAGTTCCTGACAATAAATTCCTTAGCTATGGGCTTACATTTTTATTTTATTATTAATTGTGCTCCAGATTGCTAGATGGAAACAAGAAGGAAAGGAATAGAAATGTCTCAGCCAATGGATTCTCCAGTAATTGTTCCTGGAGAAAATTCTGACTGTGCTTTACAATCAACCAGTCTAAAGAAATAAATCAATACAATAGCACTCGTTTGTAGCAGGAATAATTTGTCCTTCCCATGTCTTCGGACAGTGAAAAAAAAAAAGGTTCTTCCATCTTCCTTTAAAAACAGAAGAACAGAAAACTAGTTAGTCCTAGGCAGGTGATCATCCCCACCAGATCATGCATTCCACTAAAATTTGCTCTGATTTTCCACTAAAAATAGGTCTCTGAAACTTACTGAAGGAAGATGTCTTAACATCAAATATATGAAAAGAAAAAAAAAAAATATGCAGTTATTTCCTGATTTTTAGGGTCCTGCTTTGAAATTAGCCATTCTGACAACACTTGCCATTGAAAATTTCCATTAATTCTAGCACAACGAGGAGAAGGGACAAAAAGTAGTCCTTATCGCAGTCAGTGCTTCTGGATGTCAGATGAAATATGCTCTATAGTAATTGCTCTTATGATACTAAAGTATTCGGTATGTTTGGACTTATTTCAAAACCTCCTGTGATTTCAGATGCCATTTGTGGGCAAGATTCACCAGCAGTAAGTCTGGATGTGTTTAATAGTGATTTTTCTGTGCACATAGATCATGACAGGATAAAGGCCAATATCATAAATGTCTCCTTTAATGCAAACTACCTCTTGCTCTCAATTTATTGAAGCAGAGAAGACCAGGATTCATCAACAGTAGGTCTCACACTGCAAGTGTGCAACAAAGCACTGGTTAATAATAAGGAATGCTGCCTTAATAGGAGCTTTATCTCAGAAACCTTTGCAGCATGACCTTCAATCTGAATCACCAGTCCTATAGCCTCCTGAGAAACAACACACTATAAAGCAAGCAAGTATAAAACTTATATTTTATAATTCTTAGGACTTTTTTTTTTTTTGTACAGAATGAGGTGATTATTGTCAGCTAAAGGAAGCCTGGTTAGTTTTAAAATTGACATTTTTATAGGCATCCCTTAAATGGCTAGAAAATACAAATGCAGAAAAGGAATTCATCCTCCATTACTTATCAGAGAACACATGAGTAGATTTGCTATGCAGATGCCCATCCCAGCTATTGAATTTGCTGCTTCTTGCTAATAAGGAAAAATTTAAAAAACAGTCTATTTTTTCCATATGGTCCCTTTGTTATTTCACCATCTGTGTAGCAGCTGCAGCAATGACGATCTTTATGTAAAAATGTATCTTTCTTCAATGTATCTTTTTCAAGAAAATTTTCTTAAAGCCTCAGTGTTTGACACTGATTAGAATTGCAGTGATCAAGCACAGAATTTAAACTCAGATGGGTTACTAAGAGTTACCAATCAAGAGCACATGCATTAAGGTAATCTAGTATCTTTGACTATAGCAACAAAATGACATTATGCTACAGGATATTGAACAGAAACACTCCTGAAAGTCAAAAGATTGAGCTTTGTATGCCTTTTGAACCAAGATAAGTTATGTATTACAGTTCTTTAGCACCAGAAAAGTTTTGAAACTTTAGCATGTCTGATCAATATAGATAAATATTGATCTATACTCTGTGTGTGAAGAGGCATAATTTGACAATTCACAGTAATGTATAATTTCTCAAAACAGATCTTCCAAAGAGATTAAATTTGTAAAGCACTTTTCCCTGTAATCTTTGCTGAATAGCCTTAGAACAGCTTCTGCAAAGAATGACTCACATATTATTTAGTTTAAGTTTCTGGAGCAACTTTTCAGCTGTAGTGCTTGAATTTAATTTTAAATTTAACCAATGACTTCCAAATAAAATCTAACAAGCTAGTAATTCTTTGAAGAGCAGGTAAGTGTTGGCTTGCCCTAGGAAAATGCTACAGCCCTGCTTTTTCATGGCTGGAAGATGCATGTTAAGGAAGCCTGCACCATCTGAGCTCCTGGTGTTATTTCCATAGTCCAAACCCCAGGTTTCCCATAGCAGAGCCTCAGGTATCGAAGTTAAAAAAATAAATGATTTATTAAATAGTACAGCATCAGGAACAGCTCAAGCTGGGCACTTCCAGAGAGGGACCCTGAGACAAGAAATTCTGGGGCAATCATGCTCTTACAGGCTATTCACCCACCCCTCACATGCTGTTCACGTGACTTTTGGTCCAATTATGACCTTTGGTTTGGGGTCTTTTAACACCTCACTGGATCCTTTCTCTGTCTCTGGGCAGGTCATCAATTGTTCTTATCTTGGCAAGTTACACCTGCTGTTGACAGTTGCAGCCTTCAAGCCTCCATATCTTCTAGTATGTGTTTTTTTGGCAGAATATGAGAAACTGCAAAAGTCCCAGACTAAGGATAAAAAGTTCTGGACTTAGGACAAATAATTAGCCATAACACTTAGCCCTAACCACAACTTCAGTGTGTTATCTACATTGTTCTCACACTAAAGAACAGAAAATACAGCATATTTTACCATCTCCTAAAAGGAAAAATAAACCCAAGTGGAAATTTATGGTTTGCAGCCTCAGGCTTCAGCAAACCTAGCTACTCAATAAGTAAGTAAAACTGAGTAAACAGCATACTAAATCACACAACCTTACAACTCTAAGTGATTAATTCTATTTAAAAGTTTTTTTTTTTATTTAAGCGAAACAACTAATATTTCTTAACAATGTGAGCACATTTTCTTCTTTTTTGAGAAGTCCAGACAAAAAGAATGGATATCCTAAGTGACATAAGGACATAAGAAATTGTCTGCTCTGTGTCCGTCTTACTATGAGCATCACAAGTGCCAGCTTCAATATATTTCCAGGAGAAAGTTTTCAGCTCCTGCTGAGAAGACACTATTCTTCTTCTGGGTAGAATGACACAGTAGCAGATGTGACCACAGGAATTCCATGAGATTTACAGTAATCTGGAGCAACAGTTGGAGGACAGGGAAGATACCCAAAGGCATCAAAAAGGGCCATAAAAACCTAACTTGAACAGTCCAAATCCCTTTCAAGGTGTCAATAGATGACTATTTATTTTTACTTCTGTTCCTACCACCTTGAGGAAAGTAAGAAAAGCCCGTGAAAGGCAGTGGAAAGCACCAGTGACATCACTGCATACAGGATTATGCATGTAATGAAGAGTGCAGATGCAATCATCCTTAACCGTTGTGATACGCATGAGGAATATCCTTGTAACCATTCTCTGAGCAGTTATAGGTTCCTTTTCTGAGGCTGTGTAACAACTGGTTGAAAGGTGGAGAAAGATGGAAGAAAAATTTAACAAACTTATAAATTTATTTTCTGGTCAAAATGTCAGTAATAATCCACAAATCTCTTACTAATTATTACCTCCACTCATTGCTTTGATTGGTCAGTGAAATGGAGTCTCTTCTGTATAATTTAAAACATGAATAATATTCTAAAAAGTTAATTTATTTATTTTATCCCATGTCATATTCTACACCATTTTTAATATTCTATATTTTCTCATTTTCAAATTTGAAAAAGCAAAAAGAACATTTTGTGCCTATCAAAAAGAGCAGTCTCACTTCAGACCTGATTCTGACAGCTAATTAAAATAAGAATTGCTCATCACTAACCCTTTCTTACTGGCCACAAGAGAAGCATACAGGCTGTGCTCTAGCAGTCTGAGTGGGAGTGTGTTCAACAAAAGGACCTGTGTGTCATCAAGAGCAAGGAAATTTGCAATAGTAATTCGACAGACTTTATTAGAAAGATTTGCTTCAATGATTTGCCCACAACTGCAGCAAAGGCTCTAAAGGGGAAAGGAACGCAAGACAAAGGAATTGTTGAAGAATTGAAATGAGTGGCAATTACAATTCCAATGAACAACATTTTGTATAAGAGACACTTTTGTGCAATTTTAAAGTGATAGCTTGATTCTAATTTTCCTAAAGTTGTTAGACAGGGGGTGAAACCTGAATATAAACATTAAGGACTAAATTATAAATAGATGTACTGAAGTTTGGTTGCATTGGTCAGGTTGTTCCTTTGTAGAAAAACTGTTTCAACTGGAGATCTTGAAGACAAACAGAGTCTTTGAATAAATGTCAGGAGCAAAATTTTAGACAGTTGCACAGGAAAATTTTGAGCTATAAGACTGAAGGGCAAACCTGTGTTAAAACTCAAATTTATGCTTGAGTTTTCTTCTTTGGCCTCATGCTTTCACTGATGAACAACTAAGGCCATTCTAAAATTATGCCTCATATTTACCATTCCTTCTCACTGTGTAACTAAATGCAGATTGTAAATTAACATATCACACTACATTATACTTGATTTTTGTGCATTAGTCAGTGCAGAAATAACTAAAAGTGGACATGTTATTTATTAAATGATCCTTGAACTGTTTCAAATACAACCTTTGTGGTAAATTTGTAAGTTCATCATTTGTTTTACTACTGACCACTACCAATGGAAGTGCAGCTTGTTGTACCTCAATCTGCCACCAATTTCTTGATCTTTCTGTTAAAATATCTATTTAATTACATGCCATAAAATGTAATTAAAAGAATATTAAAACAGCAAAAGGTCATGTACTCCAACTCCGTGCTTGCATTTCCTATATTTATATGTGCAATTGTTAACTTGTCTACTTTATTCAAGACACTTTTTTGAGATCATATTTGTTTTTTACAGGCACCCGGGCTCATTCAGTGTAGTTTCTATAACTTTTCATTGTTTCCCTTTGTTCTTCATGCAGGCTTACTGCTTATTTACTGCATGTTACTTAAATTCTGCTGTGAATGCAGAATTATTGATTTATTCATGGGCTTTCCATTAACTATCATCCATGCAACATTTGTGCACTTCAAAAATTAGTTTAACCTTTCTGCACTATGATTGTTGTATTACAACATTCCCATTTTTTCAGAAGGGAGACTATAGCAAAATGTCACTAATATCAAAAGGGCACATTAAATTAGAATGACCAATTTGAGATGTTACAGGACTGCTTTTTCAGGCAAATTAAATTTTATTTTGTATGCTCCAATTACAGATCTCACTGACTGTATGCGTAGGCTTCCAGATATTCTGCAAAGTAGCAACATACTAGTGACCTGTCAAGACTCAGATTCAATAGTGTCATTTATATTGCTTGTTCGATATCACCATCAGATTTGCATGGCAGAAAACAGTTTGCAGCCCAGTATTTAGCTGTCAAAATTAAGACATATCTGATAGCCTTCTTTCTCATTGGCAACTGCCCTTCCATTTTCCGAATCAGCTGAAGCAAAGCTTTGCTAACCAGCAATGTCTTTGTCTATAAAGCAATTAATAATTCTCCAAGCTCCAGCTGCATGCATCTTTGAGAAATGGCATTCTAGCTTATTCTAACTCTTGAAAGTTTGACTTTGCATGTATTACTCCTAAAAATGTAGGAAGTAGCAGATAAAAATGCATTAAAATTTAGTAGATAGAAATTCCAACACAAAATGACTTTGCCTTTCACAGCACATCAAAAAGTTTATCAGGCCTCACTTAACAGAATAAATGTTAGTAAATAGGACACTACCATTTCTATGAAAGAGCACTTCTAGAAGATACAGTAAACATTTGCCTATAGTTTTTCGTCTATTTACTGACAAGAAATATTGAGACTCAAAACCAGAGACTGGTTGCAGTGAGGGATTACTTGATAGGGATTTCCTGGTCTCCTCCAGCCTGTCCCTCTCTCATTTGTGAGCTTTGTGCTCTTTCTGTCAGACCGAGAAGGAAACTGGAAAGTAGACAGGAGGAACAATAGCAGGAGACAGGTAAATCCCACAGTTCAATACCTACATTCATTTCAGGGACTGTTCATCCGTTTAGCAGTAAACAAAGAAAAGCTTAGTAAAAACCAACTTCATTTACCAAGTTGACACCAAACTTAGCCCTCAGGGCAGCACAGTAAAATGGTTGCAAGAATTTAAAATTAATAAAAACAGTTACTGTATTCTCTTCTGTCCTGAAAATCTTTATTCTGAAAATCACTGTTTTGCTCCTAGTTTCCTAAAAACATCAGTTTAGAGCAGACTCAAAAATTAAAAAAAAAAAAAAGAAATGTCTGTAAGGAGACGAAATTATATGTAGAGTCAAGTATTTTTCTTTGTCAATCTTGTCAGGAAAAAAAAGTATTTCAGCAACAAAAAGCTCATTGGGGGCTTTCATTCACGTTGATGGTTTTTAATGTTTGAAATAAAAATAAGAATCAAAATATTGTGTGTAGGTTTTCTTAAACAAAGAAACAAATACAAATATATAAGCAGGATCTCCAGACATACAAGAAAGTGAAAACCACTTCCACCAGCACAGATATTAATCCACATCCTGAATTCAAGTGTGCTTTGGAAACTGTTGAGAGGCTTATTACCAGTGTTTCTGACAGCATAGTGCTCATTTATTTATGTTATGAATTAAATGTCATGCAGTAATATGTTTGTTTTTTCTCCAAAAAAATATCACATTTTTAATTGGGAGTAAACTATAATGTTGCTTTGTGAATTCATTGTGTCTACTTAGTGCTGTATTTAAATTTTATACATGGGAGTTAGGGTAGTTTTATTATTTTTCCCATTAGCTTTATTTTGTAGCATGAAGCATGAGCTATCCTACTCCAATTAGAGATACGGGTATCTTTATCACAGAGTAGTAAAATGTTTTCCCTTGTACAGTACCTGTCTGTTGCATACTGCAATGTTACATTAACTTAGTTAAGATGATTTATATTTAAAGAATGCTAAGCATACAATTCACATTACAAAATGAAGTAAAAATATGCAGATAAATGCAGTAAGCATTTCTATTTCAACACAGTGATTTGTAGACTCGTATCTGGCAAAAGCATTAAAAAGGAAGCACTATATTTCGGTTGAGCATGGATACCATGGAAATGTATATTATGAAGTAAGAGTATTATCAGCAAGCAGGGTTTTCACTGTATTCCATCTGCTTCCATTTCCACAACTTCTCACCTTTCTTTTTTCCTTCATGATTGTTTAATCTGCTTCATTAATACTTCCACCTCAAAAAAAAATTATATATTTGCTTTTCACGTTATATCCCAGGTTCAGAGGCTCAGTCAGGTCTGTAAGCAAGTGAGTGTTTACCTGCAACGAGATGCCAGTCGTCCCACATCATCTGAAACTACTTGGTACATTGACAGAGATACTCAACGGAAACTGCACTGTAAGCAGGTCCAGAGGCAGCTCCACGCTTTGGCTGCCATGTTGCAAATTTCCTAAATCCTGCTAGATGGGAGCTCCACAATTTGATCTTATGCTCCTGTGGAAAAACAGACCAACGTCTCAGACCTAAACCCTCACATTCTTACAGTCTATTTGTTTCTCTAAACTACTTAGTCCCGCTTGACATTCAAGCCAGAAATATTTCAGTGTCATTGTATGCTATGCCTACATAGTATTGCTTCCAATGTCCATTGTGCTACCCCCTAGCCATTAGGAAAATGTCTCATTTTGTCTCTCAGAAAGGTTTAGTGATAGATGCTACTTACAGTTAAAATTAAATATTTGATGCTCCAAAATAGTGGAAACGTACCTGAAAAGAGATTAGTCTTTGATTTGTCCTGTATGATATTTTGTTGGATTATTAACTCAGTTTTTTTCTTTTATTCTTCATCTCTTGTTCCAAGTTATTATTACTTTCCTGGTCACCATAGCCCAGTTTTCTGTGAAGCTTAGCAGTTAGCTAAGAAAAACTATTATCACAAAAAATATCAGTTTTGGGGTCTGGTCAGTTCCACCCAGAAGCCACAACCTACTGGCTGTGTATGCCTGCTATCCTGAATGCTGTGAATTAGCCCTCTTTGTTCTGTATGGAAGGAAATCCTATACACCAATACAGATCCTTCAGCAGATCTCAGCTCACTTGATTTTCAGTTGTAATACAGCTATCCGTGGCATTGTCTTGTTAATATTAATACCTCTGGGTGCTGACAGCTGATATTTAATGGAGTAGTTAGTCATCAGATGAGAACTTTTCGATTTAAAATACTCACACAAGTTAAATGAGACAAGAGATGTTGTGAAATACATGAAATAGGACTAAATCTGTAGCTGAATATTGCCAAAAGTTCTGGTCACCTCAATTTCAAAAAGTTATAGTGGAAAGAGAAACATACAGAAAAGCTTAATGAGGATAATCAGAGGTGTAGAATGAGTTCTCTGCAAGATGAGATTGAACAAGTTTTCCATCTAAGAAATTAAATAGTTGAGGGGGCATAAGATAACAACATATAAAATTTCAATTCACATGAACAAGGAAAATAAGAAATTACTATTGACCTCAAAGAGCTGAGGGAATCAGATGGTAATATAAGGTGAGAAATTTGAAACAATCAGGCAGAAGCATTTTTTATGAAGTGCATAATCACACAGTAGAATTGATTTTCCCATGTTAAAAAGTATAAAGGATGTGAAAGTATAAAGGATGTGAAAAGTATAAATGGGATCAGAAATCAATTTGACAAACTTAGGCAAGTCCAAGTCATGAAAGAAGTGTTTACTAACTTCCAGTAAAGTTTATATGGCAGGAGCAAGCCTAAAATTTCTCTGCAGGTCTTCATCAGCCTTGCGTAATAGTAAAATAAGATCTCAAGGGTCCACAGAGAGATTTTGGAAGCTGACAACATTTTTTTTAGGTACCTTGAAATGTACCTACAATAGGAGAAAATAATTGTCCATAAGTGTAAGCCTAGAGATAAGTCGATTGAACAGAATCAGCAGAGCTGTGAGACTCCTCCATGGCTGACGGAGAGAAATCTTTTTGCATGTGTAGGGGACATACATGAATGGGGATGTGATGGAGACACTGATTTACAAACAGAAGAGAGGCCTCCAGCACCTTCTTTCACATGAACACAAGATGTACAGCAGAAGCTTCTGCCTGGGCATCCTTTTCTGTCTTTTTCTGCGGCACATATTGAGCATCAGGTCTCAGGTTTTGAGGACTGGATTGATTTTGCAAAAAGGCAAACATCTGAGTTCTGGGACATTACTCCTGAGTTGCAGGAACAGTTTCACATCTGAATGCAAGGTGCATTACGGCATTTTCTGAACTTCAGGAGGAGGCTGCACTGTCTGAGCAGACATAATCACAAACTCTTCAAACCTGTCATTGCACCGTCCAGTTATATCAGCAACACTCAGTATGATAAGTCTTCACTTCCAGACTATATTTTTTTTTTCTAAAACCAGATTGCAGTGAATATTCTTTAAAAATAGCTGGGTCAGTGCCACAGCTATTGCAATGGCTACTGGGACAAACTCCTAGTGCAAGTCATCATCTTCTTTTACTCCTCATTTTTTCTGGTGGTTCTTCAGTACTTTAGGCAAGATTGTTTCTACAGAAACTTTACTGATTAGTAGCTTGGTAACTCATTTAAAAGCTTATGCTCTATTGAGCATGAAGATGAAATTTATCTTTTTATCAGGATCTAGGCCTACATAGATTACACTGGTGTTCAAAAATATATTTTTGTGAAGTTTATGGTTATCCAGTGGTATGGGTTTGAGAATAACACTATGATTTGTGTTTTAAATTAAGAGACTAACTAAAGGAGGTATATAGGTATTAAAGGACTACTTCAAGGGTTACATAAAACACATTCAGATTTACCAGCTTACATTAAAATACTGCATTATTGATTAATGTTCTGAGTTATTCCACACCCTTCAATTATGAGAGTGTATTTACCATATTCTTTAAGTGAATCAACACTCTTCAGAAAATAATACATCTGAAGAAGACCAGGATATACAAATCAACTTCTGCTTAGGCTTAACGGCTATTCTGAAGTTTAGCTAACTCTTTATTGAAAAATTCCCTCTATCACAGGAAATCCAGTAAGCACCCTGAGTTTATACCATGGAAACTGAAGGTTTAGTGCATTGATTGCTGTAGCATTATTCAAGTCCTACTTTAAAAGCAGGAATAACTATTTTCAGGTGATTCTAAATAATTTCCGATTATAATACTTTAAAGGCAGAAATTTCCTTTATTTTCCTAAGGCAGATAGATAAACATGACCACCAAATGTAAAATACTAAACAAGCAGTGGTATTAGCAAGAGAAACTTCAACAAACATGAACTTAGAGGCTAGAAGTCATTTAATTTATTTTATTTATTAAATTTTAAACACCAGCGACTGCTCTCTTAACTTGCACTTTCAGACATTATATATAGACACATCTTGCCCTTATTACCAGCCAAAATGCTTCCTTATGGGTTCTTTGACTTGCTTTTAAGTGCTGTACCTTTTAAGTATTCAGTCTTTCCATGTCAGATCTTCTGTCTTCATTCTTATTCTTCCACAACTTTCACTGTTGCTAACAAGCCACATGAGGTAATTAAAAACAAATAAACCAATAAAAACTCCCACAAGAACATAATAATCAGCTAAGCAGCCATCATCAAGCACTGAAATAACTGTAACAACACACTGAACTATAACCAACTGTATGAGCAAATAAAAAAATTCTTCCAGCACGAGGGAAAAGTGCTTCTTTTATTTACAAAACCAATGTAATAAGCCAGGATTACAACATAAAGCATGGGAAAGAGAGGGAGGAAGAACCAGAGTGACTGATAACTGGGAATTGGCTCTGGAACATGACAGTACATCCGGACCATAACCCTACACTTCAGTAACTTTGCAGTACTAAATGGAGGATCTGTGCAAAGCCACATCATCCTGAAACAGCAGTTTTGACTCTACTGTCAGTGATACCTTACCTTTGAACCAGGGATTCTATAGAATACGCCAGGAATTTCACCTTGGTATCATTGTGTGATCAACATGGAAATAAGCATTATTATTATTATTATTATTATTTTTTAGTGGATAATATGTTTTAGCTTCCCAGATACTGGTTTTTACAGAGTGACTGTCCTGCATTCAGCCAGGGGTAAACCCATCACAGTGACAAAGCTGACCAAAAAATGCAACCTTTTCTCTGATGTTTCAAAAGACAGTGTCACACAGGTGTTGGGGACAATTTGAACCAAAATATGATGTGCTCAGAGTGTATGGAAATGTCAGGTCTTCCCATGGAGCAAAATCATCTGTACTTTGAACATTTAGGGACAAAAGTTTACAGGAGTCAGTTGTCTTAGACCCACAGCACTGACACTTGCAGTGGGACACAGAATCAATGCAGCTTCTTCTGAGATTCTCCAGCTAAAGCTATCTGAGCTTCAGCTGGGGTAATGTGGTGTTACTTGTCACTCACTCAAAGGAATTGAAATTTGATGCAAACGCTTATAGGACCTTTTTAATATGAGCAGTTAGATGCAAGAGGTATAAATCATTATATTTTGCTATACAGGAAATGCAGGATGTGATACTTTCCCATCTCATGCCTTGGTTTTTCCAAATTACCGTTCTTAAGCAGCAGAAAAGAGGAAGAGACTAAAATGAAATCTTTCTTTAATAGTATAATCCAACTTTTTTATATATATATATTCTTTCTTTATAGATTTCCTTCTCTCACTCTTACAAATATGGACCTCTTTAATGGGAATGTATCTGACATAGTGCAAGACCAAATTACAGAATATCCAGATGATCTAAATAAGTAGTGAACATCAAACTTAGTTAACTTTTTAGGTATGAAGAATTCCCATTCATCTGCAACACCAGAGGCTTGATTCTTTACTCCCTTATTGTGTAGAAGCTCATTATGGAAGTAACGTTATTATTTTCAGTGGGATTTCTCATTGCATAAAATAATAAACTGCACAAATACAGGAGTACCTTCTGGTCTTTGGAGAAATCCTAATTTGTCCATAAATCAAAAGGCAATTAAACCCCTCCTAAAACAAAACTCAACTCAAGGTACCAATGCAAGTTTTCAGTACTAGTGACAGGAAAATTGCGTCTACTGGATGTTTCAAAAGGAAGTATCCTATTCATTTTTCCACCAGAAGAATTTTCCCTTTTCTCTCATTAAATGAAGGCAAGGTTAGAAATTCAAAAACTGTGCAGAAAATTATAATTCTACTCCACAAACAAAATTTCAGAATTTGTCTTTATTTCAGATTGGAACAAAGCAGTTTAAAAACTTAAATTCTCTGGCTATACCTGGAGGGTATTATGCCTGGAGGGTGTTAAGATTAGTGAGTTTCAGAACTCTGTGTCTACATGTCATTACAGCTGAGTTGTGATCTCATAACAAATGATACAGGAAGAGTTCAACAAAGCCTTTAAAAACTTTACAAACCCATGAAGACTGCTGTTAATTATATGGCATTAATTATCCCTAACTTTGAATTCTCTTCTGATTGAATCCAAACCTTTTCAAGACCTTTCACAAGATCAATGAATGAATAAATAGTCTGACATTGTCAGATTTTCCTGTTCACTCTCCTAATTAATATTTGCATGATGCTGTCTTTTTTTCCAGAGATCTCATGATTTCATGATGCACAGATACATTTCAAGTCAATATTTATGATAGAGAGAATTTTTCCAACTCTTACAGTACTATTAGGTGCAAGTTATCTGACATTTCACATTCAGAAACATTTAATCATTGCTGTTTTATATAGTCTGTAGTAACTGTCATATTGGCATGTAGTTAATGCTGTAAATATCAATATATCATCTTTACTGCTAAGTATATCATTCTGTTGCTTTCCAGGAGAGAATAAAGTTTCCAATTGAGAAAATAAATATGCATTTTTTAAATGTCTGTGTTTTCCGGAATACCAGTAACAAAGTTAAGATTTCAGGTGTTCTTGGTATATATAAGAAGAAAAAATGTTTTCTTCTAGATGTATATTTTTCCACTGATACCTCTTAACAATTGTAATTTTTTCTATTTTTATAATTTCTTAGGCCTGTAACTGAAGCGGGAGGCTTTTACCCAAAGGAAGAGCATAAGAGTTGTTATAAATAACGAACCAGCAGTGAGCAGCATCTTTTATCTATGTTAGTCAATTAAATTAATTCAAATAACTCATAATATGATTGTTCTATTAAATAATTTCTCAATCTCTTTGAACATGTGGGTGGATTAGGCTTGTGCACATCTAAGCCCTATTGAGACCACATGAGAGCGGTCTAGGTCCACTCTTTTCTGGTGCTGAGAGAGAAACCTCCATATCCTTGGAGAGAATTTGGACACGGACGCTTCTGAACAGTCTTTAACAAAGAAAGAGGCTATGTTTGGCAGATTTGGCAGCCTCTCTGGAGCTCCCCTTCTGCTTTGTTCCAGGAGCTCTGTGATGTGCCCAGGTTAGACAGAGCCCAGACCAGAGAGCATTCTAATGTCTGCTCCCAGATCCAGGCTCTTTCTGAAGCCAGATTCAAACCAACTTTGGTTAATTTGTGAAAACTATTCCAGCACACTCATTAAACAGATCATTTGAACCTCAAAACTGTGAATCTCTCTGCAGAGGTCTGAACTAGTTTTTCCTTCTCAGCCTTCTGAGACTTCCTCTTCTTTTCATAACTTATGAAAAATAAATGAATTTCAAAGTGAGATGACTAATAACCATAGCAGGTCAAAAAGTCATCTGAGAAAATGTCCCATTTGTATTTGCTATATAAGCTAGCTGGCAGTACAGACCACTCCTTCACAGCTAACGGGCTGTTTTTCCATTCCAGAATGAGAAATAATAAATCCCACTCTTTGATCGGATGTTCTCTGAGTCAGATTCTTTCAGCTGAGTTCTTATCTTCCCCCTCCTGGAACCATAAATAATAAATATCAGTCACCACTCACTACTTAGCAAAAATACTATTTTTAATTTGAAAAGAGGTTTGGTTTTTTTTGTTTTTGTTTTTGTTTTTTACTTTCTAACTTTCTTGCTGTCCTGTGCAGATGGAAGTTGCTATATGAATGTAAATTTCATTCATTTATTCATTCATTTATCCACCTCCAGCTTTTGATAAATATAATAAGACTCATCTCAGGGACAGAAGAGAGGCTGACTGATTCCATTTCAGATTTAATGGTTACTAAGAGCTTCATGTAAAATTCTGCAGAAGCCCTTCAATAAAAATGAAACACACCACTGTCATTTCCAATTATGGCTTAACACTAGGCAATGTATTTTCACTACGGAATATTAAATAAAATCATATTTTCATAAAATTTCTTGTATGAATTCCCCAAAATATGTTTGTTTTTACATCCATAGTGGGATTTAGTCACAAAGAGTCTGTTATTTCCATGTCTTTTAATAAACAGACATATAGTAGCCATTACTTTTTTTCATTTTAAAAAAGATTGCTTTGTTTCACTGAGACATCTGTTGGTCAGTTTTCTTTTTAGTTTTAGCATTTTGACATAAAACATTACAGGAATATTCCTTATATACCATTTGGAATTTTTTTTTAAATGTCTCTATTCAGACAAATCCTGTTACTAGAGGATTCTTTTACTCTTATTTTTACTCTGGTTTCAAAGATTTACCTTACACAGCTTGTAAATAAGACAAAGGCATTCTGGTATATGGATGACTAAAGGACACAAAGACAGGCTGATCTTGCACTACTGCAATGCTGCAGAAGTGTAACTGACATGGTGCTTTTTTGGAGTTAGTGAAATATTACTGGAGACTAAGAAAATACCTCATCCACATTTAAGCACTTCTTTCTGTGAGAATGACCACCATCTGAAACCTGCATTTCAATTTCCAAGGAGAAAACTAGGAAAGAAACAGCTCCAGATCGATTAGAACTCAGACACCCAAGAGAGCATCTTTTTTCTGAAAGCACTTGTGGCTTAATAAATCGTGAGGTTTCTATACAGACCATTGGGTAAACAATAGCTTGGGGATTTGCAAGGTGTTGCAGTGTCTCCATGTCAGGCTTCAGGACTCCTGTTTTTATCTTTTCTGTAGTGCAAATCTGCCACTCTTTTGTTAAACGGGATTTTGAGCTACAGCACCCTGTGAAGCTGTTGATCTTATCCAGACTATCGGGAAAGATCTGAGCATGAGAGTCTTAGAGGAGCTGCAATAAGTACCATAAAGAGTGATTAGAAATCTCGTTCAAATCAAAGTATAATTTTAGTTATATGGGGAAGTATGGGAATTCCAGAACTTCACTCTAAAACGCTAACTGGTGTTAACTCTGTGACAGAAAAATAAATTAAAAAAAATTAAATTCCTTCTCAGATATTTCTGTTAACATAGTCCAAAACTATATATTCACCTATAAGCTTAAAGCATGCAGTAAACCAATAACCTATGACTTCAGGTCTCAGAACAGCAGATGTGATTTCTAAGTAAGCAAACACTGCTTCCAAATACATTCTTGGCCCATCCATCCTGAGTAGATACAGGACTTCAATGAGTCTATTGAAGTTAATGGAAGTCTTCACTGACCTGTGAGCTTGAGATCCTAACTGAGTACAACCACAGTGGAGAAACAGTTAAAAAGGAAATAGCTTTATGACCTCTTTATAATTCTGTCTTCGGTGCCTGCATGCACAACACTGTTCAGCCTGAGTGACGTGATCTTTTCTTTTCTCCCAGTCCTACCTACCATTTTTTTCATGAGCAACACAATTTCCCAATCTATAGATGTGTTATGAATGACTAAAAACGTTTTGCTAGAGTCCTTTTAGACCCATCCATGAGCACACCAGTCACTTGTGATTCCATGGTAATCTTTTAAAAACAAACCATGGCATTAAGGTGAAACCTCTTAATCTTAATGCCTCAGGTCCCTCACTGTGAATGATCCTCCCTACTTTAAAGAGAAGTTTTACAACTGATACGGATTTCCTTTTGCTCTGATTCTCTTGACTGATTCCCTCCCCACAAGTTTTGCGTTGACAGTACCACCAGCAGAAATGGGGGGTGCTCTGCAGCTTACAGTGCTTGCCCCTAAAAGCAGCCCTCTTTTTTGCTTGTGTCATTATGCCAAAGCAAGTAAAAGGAGTAAAAGCTAAGAGCAACTTCTGTAACCCGCCTAGCATGACTGACTGCTAGAACACCAATTTGTCGCTAGAAACCGCTGACACTTCTGGTCTATGCCAAGTGGGTAGCTTAAAAGCTTCACAAAGTGTTTTAGTGCACTCTGCTCTCCCCTGTAACCATCAGCAGCTCACATACAGCTTGAGCAAACAGAGCGAGCGCAGGGATACCAGGCCTCTGCTCAGGACAGCCCTGACTGTCCATATCACTGTGGCGTGGCCAGGGCAGGTGCTCCTAAGCGGCACATCCTTCACGCTCATGCTGTGCTCACATGTACCAGGCAAGGCCTCTGTGTCTGCTCATCCTGCTGCCTTCTGCTTGTGGTACCAAGCAGCGTGAGCACCTGTAAGCCACCACACCTCTCCTTCCTCTCACACGCACCCCTTGGTTTAGAGCAACAGGCTACCACAGTCATTGTGATTCAGTGTGTTCATGAAACCAGCTGTGCTGATATATAGGTGATTGCAAAAGGGAAGAACAGGGATTCTAGAGTTATTAAAAATGCAAAGAGCAAATCACAGTCTGCATTGCCCAACCCTATAAGTGATCCAAACGCCTAGTTTTAATTAATTAAGTTTTCACAGATTTTCTGTTCTTTTTAGTCTACGTATTTTTAGCTTTAAATCTCTTTCAAGATGTTTTCTCCTTGCCTACCTATTCAAGAGTAAATTTAAACATGGAAAGTTTCTTCATTTCCAAACCTTTCCACAAGCATGTCCGTGAAAAAGGGTTTCTCATTCACTATTATTATCTTGGCATACGCAACACAGAGCAACCAGAGCAACATGTAGCTTGCTGTCGTCATAAACTCCCTGAATACCAGTAGAGAAACTATTTAATTTCTCTTTTTCACTATCAGTATAGCACCTGAAATCTCTGAGAAGCTAATATAAAATACGATATTTTAGTTATAATAAGGAATATGAGGGATGGACACATTTTGTGCAAATTAATCTAAAATCACTTAGAAGTAATTGTGAAGGATGACTAAGGACCCACCAGAACACTGTAATAATGGAAAGTTTATATTCTTTATCCTGGTTTTAGCATATGCCAAGTAGGTACACAATCATTACTAGCCAGGAAAACAGGCTCTGTGGAAATGAACCTAACATGTGATGCTTCAAACACAAGATTAAGGTGCTTAAAAAACAGAAAGCAAGTCTGAAAGCTTAATAGCAAGTCCATATGGATGTTACCCCCATCTACTTGCATAAGCACAGACCTATCACTTAGAATGTTCTGCTATAGCTGAGAAGCATAAAATCCTCAGAGAAAATATCTTGGGTTCAGGGTTCACAGTTAGTATAAGTACCAGAATGAATGCCATTATGAAGGACTGAATTTCTTTCTTGGTTTTGGTCAGACTGGAAGATTTTATTTTTACCATAGTCTCCTCCTTCATTTAATTCTCTATTGATTTCAATTAAGTTCTCACCAGGTTTGCATCTGCAGCTGAGGGCTTTTTTTCCCCTAGTCAATCTGTTTTCTAGACTGTTTTTCAAGGTTTCAAATCCAATGAAAACTCAAGAGAGCAATAGCAAAAAATTGGCTATGTGCTAGGAAGTGAACTACCTGTAATCTGTCACTGTGAAATTCCTTTAAAGTCTCCTTTTTCCCAAAAAGCTGGTTTATTATTCTCATTAAATGTTTTACATTCAAAATTATTTTGAAAGGTTAATTAAAAAATGTGCCCTTCTATAGGAAGGTGACAGAGGAAAAATATCAGCTTATGGCTCAGGAACTGCTCTGCAATATCAGGGGTGTATACATAGCTAACTTTTGTCAACAATTCCTTATGAGATCCTGAGCTAGAAAACTGCTTGGTCCCTCTCCTATCTGTAAATGTATAATAAGAACTATCCTGTTTCCTGTGGTTTAGTACAAATAAATTTATTAGTACAACACTGGTAAATACCAGGAAAGGCTTGAAAACAGGCAGACAGTTGGTTTTCTCAAATTACATACCTGCCTTGTTTTAAAATAAGCGTCATTACTAGTAATGGCAATAATGTACAAGATCATTGCCTACATAATTTACATCTACTTTCAAAAAAATGAGATTTTTTAATTATTGAGAGTTTGTTTTATTGTAAAATGACATAACCTGAATCACTTATGCCACCTCGGAAATCTTGAAAATAGAGATGTTCAACTCAGTCGGATAATTATGAAAATCCCATCTTAATACCTGCTACTACACCATCTGAGTACTTAACTCCAATAACTCTTATGCCAAATGTTAAAGGCAAATAATGTCTTTAATTGGGAGAAGCTTCCTAGAGGGGAGAACTGGGAAGAGGCCTATTAGAAGGTAACAAAAGGTCAAAAAGAATGCTGTTTGAACAGGCCAGAGGAATGGTCAGGGTGGATTACTTATTTGATTAGCTAATTCCTGTACAGAGCCAGGAGGAGCTCAAGTATTTTATGCAAAATCCCACAGAAAGACCAATGTGAGATGCAGTTAGAGCTGCATACAACTGGAAATTTTCCTAACACACTGCCCCCTATAAACTACAGTCTAGAGTATCTGCATGTGCTATTCATGACTACAGTTAACATTTACAAGTATTAAAATGAGAAGTCCTTGTAGATCTAAAAAAAAAAAAAAAAAAAGGTTTTTTTTATATGCACCTCTCTACCTTTCCACTCCATAAAATGTTAGCCTCTGTACTGATTTTCAAATCTACAACTGCTTCAAATATGAACTGTAAAACTTATTATGGCAACTTAGAACACTGCAATACTGCTCTTGAAAATGAGCCTGCAAGGGAAATTAGTTTCCAAAGAAAAATAATTTAAATGTAATGAAGACTTAAAAAAAAAAAAAAAAACCAATTTATTTTCATTCCCTCCAACTCATACTCTCCAAAGGGCAAAATTTTTGCCATTATGAACAACTTATAATTTGTATGTGTTCTGCTAGCCATTGCCCAGGGTGATCATTAGCATTTTGCTTCTTTTAATTACAGTCTCAGAGGTCTGCACACAGTTTCTTTCTGGTGCAGGACTTTAGTATGCAGCATCTCAACTAAAGGGCTTTGAAAGCTGGCTAAGAATTGGAAAAAAAAAAAAAAAAAGAGGATATTTAACTTCAGAGTTGCTGCCATCTCAGTCACAGCAATATTCTACAGTTTGCCTGTGTATAAATCGCAATATTCCCAAGTATCCAGGCAAGAAAATTGCACAAGGAATATTCTCTGAAACTTTCTGAGTTCTGTGAGAGCTGTGCAGTCTATGGCTAGCAAACTACTAGTATTTCAGGAATTCCCTTCATTTCCATTATACCAGCTGTGAGACACTGACTGATTTATCACATTTACCCCTTGCATATGTTCAATGTGCAACTACATAAAAGTAATTTAATAACTTTATGAAATATTAATGAAAACAAGAATGGGCAGACAAGAGTCATTGATTTATAGTCAAAACCTGCTGCAGTTTGCAGAAGTGTAACTGCTCCTTTTGAATCCTGAACACCAGATGAATGTTAGATTACCTAAAGAGTTTCAGTTATCTGAAAGTATAGAAAAGATGTATCTGAGCCCTGATTTCACTTTCCTGAAAAATACTATAGTTATGTCAAAGTTTCTTAATATGAAGCACAGAAAAAGAGAAATAAAAAAAATAATGTGAATTTATGCCCTTGTCAAGTCAAAAATTTGCAGTTCTTTAGTAGCTCTGAAATGCTGCATATCTTAAAAGAACTGATAAGTACTCACTCAATACTCATGGACTACAGTTATAGGTAAATCAGGTCTGGCAGAGCTGGCATTTGCTTGAAGCTAGGAGAATAAGCAGAGAGTAATCACCAACAGATAAGTTAACCAAGAATAAGGTAGAAAAAAATATATTGCCTTACTTAATTAATCACTGTAATCTTTGAAGGAACCTGTTTTGTATTTTGTTTCTACTTGATGGTCTATTGTTCTGAAATGTCTTAAATTTCTCCTCTTTTAAAATACTAGGCATGCTATCACCCTGCCTTTTTAACCAGGACTTTGAAGAGTGGTCAAAGTCTGTCTGCCATCCCTTGATAGAAGGAATAGAGTCGTTGACAGCAAAAGACAAGAGTAAGTTTCTATCCCAGTATTTTAGTGAGTATTAACAGAACCCGGTGAAACAGTTTTTATAGAATCATAGAACAGTTTGAGTCAGAAGGGACATTTAAAGATCATCCAATTCCAACCCCCCTGCCATGGACAGGAACTTCTTTCATCCGGCCTGGCTTTGAACACTTCCAGGGATGATGGGGCATCCACAGCTTCTCTGGACAACCTGTTCCAATGTCTCACCACCCCCATCGTAAAAATTTCTCCCTTATATCTGGTCTGAATCTATTCTCTTTTAGTTTAAAGGAAATTATCCCTTATCTTATCACTACAGACCCTGGTAAAAATTCTCTCTCCACCTTTCTTATAAGCCTCCTTTAAGTATTTAAAGGCCACCATATAGTCTCCCTAAAACCTCTTCTCCAAGCTAAACAAACCCAGCTCTTCTAGCCTTTCTTCACAGGAGAGTTGCTCCAGCCCTCTGATCATTTTCCTGGACCTCCTCTGGACTTGCTCCAACAGGTCCATGTCCTTCTTGTGCTGGGGGCTCCAGAGCTGGATGCAGTACTCCAGGTGGGGTCTTACAAGAAAGAAGTAGAGGGGGAGAATCACCTCTCTCGACCTGCTGGTCACACTTCTTTTGATGAAGCTGGTTGGCTTTCTGGGCTGCAAGCACACATTGTTGGCTCATGTCCAATTTTTCGTCCACCGTTATCCCCAAGTCCTTCTCCACCGGGCTGCTCTCAATCCACTCATCACTCAGTCTGTACTGATACTGGTGATTTCACCAACCGTGATCTAGGACCTTGCCCTTGGTGTTGTTGGACTTCAAGATATTTACATCAGCACACTTTTCAAGCCTGTTAGGGTCCCTCTGGATAGCATCCCTTCCCTCAAGTGTATCAGCTACACCACTCAGCTTGGTGTCATCTGCAAACTTTCTGAGGGTACACTCAATCCCACTATCTACGTCATTACTAAAGATATTGAACCACCTCCAGTACGGACCCCTGAGGGACACCACTTGTCAGTGATCTCCATTTGGACATTGAGCCCTCGAATGCAACATTTTGCATGCTGCCATCCATCCAGTTTCTAATCCATCAAATAATCCATCCATCAAATCCTTATCTCTCTAATTTAGCAACAAGGATGTTGTGTGAGACTATATCAAAGGCCTTACAGAAATCAAGGTAGATCATATGAGTTGTTCTTCTCTTATCCACCAACCCAGCTGCTCCATCATAGAAGGCCACCAGATTAGCCAGCCATGATTTGCACTTTGTGAAGCCATGTTGGCTGTCTTTAATTATCTCCCTGTCATCCATATGCCTTGACATATCTTCCAGGAGGATCTGTTCCATCATCTTCCAGGAACAGAGATGAGGCTGACTGCTTGGTGGTTCCCAGCTTTGTAAAAGGCTCCCTCAGATGATAACTAAATTTCATTATAATGTTGTAACTCTACAATCTCATAATTCTTCCAAAAACTTCCTGGACAGGCACAATTGAAATTTGTAAGAAATAGTGACAGCATTTTGGCGTATCCAGATCATTACATGGAAAAGACAACAGAAACCTATGCCTGTTTCCTTTGTTGTCTCCTTTACATATCTTGGAAACGGACACTTCTTGACAGACCACAACTTCCTAAAGCCTTTCACAAAAGAATGAACTACCTTTTAAAATGTCCCACAATATTTTTTTTCATGCAATGTGTTAAACTGCAAATTTCAAAGTTTTCAGGGTTCTCTTGTGTGTCCATGTAGGAGATTAAAGTTTTTTCAAGCTGGTTTCTAAGAGAAAAAACAAAAAAGGGCAGTTTCATTTCTGCTATGAATCACTAGTTACACTAATAACCAAGCGTCTTCAGAAGAAAATCATGTTGTCTTATACACTTACATACATGTGTTATGCATAGAAATTTTGACTTAATATTTTTTCCAGTCATAATTTGTTTCAAAATATAATTATTATGTGATGTTAATGTATCAAAAGAGTTTAGTTAACGTACACTTTGTGTGGAGTGCTTTTACCTTTTACATACAAATGCTAAAATATACAAAGGAAATACCTAAAAGCATCAAAAGAGGCTGCATTTATTACTTCATTTATTTATTTTATTTGTGTTGTAGCCTCAAATGGTTGATTATAAACAGTTCACTTCTTCATTTTTATCCTTATTATCTGCCTTTATGTGACTGCAGTCTCTGCTTCGTTAAGGTAAGTGTGTTTTGTCCACAGTAGTCAGTTATATTATCTGCAAGAATTCCTCCTCTTAGGACAGTCTGACCTTCAGTGTCTGAGAACCAAGAGAGAAATTAATTGATTCACATGCTGCAAGACCTTTTATTAAGATTCTGGTAACAAGATAGGAAAGCACACTAGGAAGCTAAGCAGAATTTAGTCTTTCTGCAAACTCAGATGAAACCTACCGGGACTCTTGACTGGCTGTGGCAGGAACCAGTTTCAGTGCTAGGAAATTTTGCAAAAGAACCACAACCAAGAAGTAGGGCTACTTACCTCCACTTCCTTAGAGTCTCTTACCTTCTGCCCAGGTACCTAATGGCTCACTGCAGGTATCTAAGTCTCAGAGTGAAATGAAACCAGGCTATTAGATAGAATTTAGATATCTTTACTTTTACTTCTTCAGGCATTTACTTTATCATAATAGTCTCACTGAACAAAAAACCCTAAATTTCAAGGCCAAGTTGTATGAGAAGGCAGAAAGTCAAACAGCAAACAAGGCAAAACAAAGGGATGTCATTAACAATATCTAAGAAAAGCTGCTTTCTTTCCTCGTCTGTTTATTGTTTAGGGCAAGTTGAAGAAGGAATCTTTTCAAGTGAAAAAGGACTGGATAAAGTTTCTCTGAAGAATTGTATTATATTTGACAAATACAAGAAATACCATTCACTTTTCTTCATCCACTGTCAGGTAGTTACACAACCAGTGCTCGCTTGTCCTAGGAGAAGAGGTGCTAGCTCATATGGTCTTCACTAAAAGACTGGGGAGGGATGGCAGGCCTAATGAGGTTTTCTGGGAGGTATTTGTCTGCTTTCTTTTGCAGAACTGTTGAGGTCTGAATAAAGAAGTTAAAGTCATTGGAAAGAAGGCAGGAGCTTAAACTGTAAAAACATTAGGCTGAGGTGTACATGCTTCTGTAGTGCTCTCAGCCAAAAGCTAGTGTTCAGGTGTGCTGATCTTGGCTAGGGTAGGGTTAACTTTCTTCAAAATAGTTAGTGTGGGGCTATGTTGTGGATTTGTGCTGGAAACAGTGTTGATAATACAAAGATGTTTTAGTCACTGCTGAGCAGTGCTTACACAGAGTCAAGGCCTTTTCTACTTCTCACACCACCCCACCAGCGAGCAGGCTGGGGGGGGCACAAGATATTAGAAGGGGACACATCTGGGACAGCTGACCCCAACTGAACAAAGAGATATTCCATAGCATATGACGTCGTGCTCAGCATATAAAGCTGGGGAAGAAGAAGGAAGGGGGGACATTCAGAGTGACGGTATTTTGAGTTCCCAAGTAACCATTACACGTGATGGAGCCCTGCTTTCCTGGCAATGGCTGAACACCTGCCTGCTGATGGGAAGTAGTGAATGAATTCCTTGTTTTGCTTTGCTTGTGTGCACAGCTTTTGCTTTACATATTAAACAGTTTTTATCAAAACTCAGGAATTTTCTCACTTTTACTCTTCTGATTCTCTCCCCCATCCCAGTGTGGGGAAGTGATGCTGTGTGGTGCTTATTGCCAGCTGGAGTTAAACCATGACATCAGGGAAATAACCAAAGGAAAAGTTTATGTCTGTTAAAATAACCAGCGGATGCAAAAGGCTCCTAAAAGCACTGTATCTACTGCAGGCAGGCAGACATTTTGGGGATAGCCATGATATTGTTTCTGAAGATCCTTGCACTGCCCCTAGAAGAAAGTTTTGCAAGGAGAGTCCATGGCCTTTCAATTGCCAAGGTCATCTCAGAGCTGTACTGTGCCCATCTCCCACAACTAAGCTAAGAGAGGAGAATGAAAACGTCCTTTGGTGGTACACAGCGATAGTGTCTTCTCCCCATTCTGCACTCCTCCTTGGCCCACCTAGCTTTCTCTTAAATAAATCAAGCTGTCAGAAATGTCAGCATAAAACAGGAAACATTGCCTGTTTTGTTTGAAACTGAGCTGGATGCCTGGTTCCCATACCTGTGTTTAGCCATGGTTTTCGGGTTATGTTAAAATAAAAGTGAAAAAACGTGGTTACAGGAATGCAGAAAATGGTGAATTGTTAGTATAGAGAACTGCTGACAGAGCTGAGGCAGCAGGCAGGCTCATACTGTAACTTGAATAAAAACATAGTCAAGAGCCAGGGAAGCTGCATGTTTTATTTTTTTTCATGCAAGCCCTTTGTTCTTCAGTCTTTAGATCTCATTTACATCTGCAAATAAAATCCTGTATAAATTAAATTATTCTAAAGAACACAAGGATCCAGTAAAGAGGGTCTGCTGTCTGCTGACACCCCTGTGCCACCATGTCTTGTAAGGTCAAATTCCAAGGAAAGCATTAAGTACTGAAACATTCAAGAGCTTGGCATGGATGTTTTTTGTCTGATTGTTAGTGTCAGTGAAATGAGAATGAAACAGCTCCCCGATATAAACTCCAGTCTTGCTGGCTGATTTGGTTTCTCCATTAGTTCAGTTTTTGGGCAGGAAGTTGTCCTCTGTAATAGCCACAGCTTCCTCAAGGTGTTCTGGATCAGAAGAAGGAAAACTTTTTGAAATTTTGGAATCCATCTGGCAGTGGTCAGTGTCAGTAAAAATAGCCTTTAAAAGAACTAATGTTACATACTTACCCTTTGTTCCCCATTTGACTGGAGCAGGAAGATGAATGGATTAACTCTTGTGAGATAGAGCAAGACAAAGAGATTGTCTTGATTCTGAAAAGGGTTTACAACTTCAATCCATTTGCATTACATCCTCAAAAAGAACAGCTCTATTATTTTATAGTCTTCTAGAATGGGTCTTTCTGGTCACCTACATCAAATCATAAAGCTCAGGAGTACAAATAATAACAATTCACTGGCAAGATACTTCCAACTGTGGCAAAATAGGGTAATTTAATTTGACAGAATCATTTTGCACTGCTTGAAGAAGAGAACCAAATAGACTTAGCATAAGCAATGTTCTAAAACAACACTATCCAATTATATACAAGGGGAAAAAAAAACCCCAACAACAACAACAAAAAAGGCTGACAGAAAACCCCAAAGCAGTTATTTTGTTTCGGAGTTGATCCACTGTATTTTAATAAGAGCCTTTACAATTGCATAGTGACCCTTCGCGGTTAGCAGCAAATGTTGTTGACTTAATTATATAAAATTGAGTTCACCTCTCTAGAATTGCCCACACCTCTTGAGATAAAGACCTGCAGTGCGATAAAGCATGCATGGCAATTACAAATGGGTAAGCAAAGTGCACAGCAGACCTGGCAGTATTTGCTCTGCAAATAATACATTTTACCAGAGCAGTTCTTAAGCCGCATATGTCAAATGTGTTATTAGTGAGCATGCAACCCCTCACAGAACTGCAAGCTGCAGGATACAGTCCAAGCCAGTCACAGATTTAGATGGGGTGGAGTGTGGTGACAAAATAGGCTAGAATGGCCTCCCCCCACCTGCTAGCTGCATTGTCTCTACTACAGCATCAGCAGAGAATGCAGCTGCTTTCCAGCTCCTTCAGTTCACATGTTGGGTCTGGCTGATGGAGAGGAGAAAGCAGACACGCAGCAGAAGCAGTGGTAGTGTGTGTGCACCTCCCTTAATGCAACCACCCAACACCCTCTCCTGCCATGTCTCCTGTCCAAGGAGAGAACAGGAAGAGCTCGCTTCTCCCTCACCCACATTATTTGCCCTGAGACTGCATTTCCCACAGTGCGAGGTTTTCTTTCCCACCCCCTGTAAGAGTCTGTCTTGTGGACAGCAGTAGATGCGCTGCAGCTCAGCTTCATGCCAACTGATGGCTCATGACTCCAGATACCATGTTACCAAATCAGAGCTTCTGAGTGGCCACACATGTTAGCTCCAGCTCGGTGCTGTGGGAGCTATGGCTGTGCCGCCCCTCTCAGAGGGTCTTGAGGCTCTTCTGTTGTTCCCAGAGGAGGGGTCTCTCTGCGTGGAAGGGCCACACAACACTGCACCTCAAAAGGAGGGAAGTAAATCCCATGGCATTTAAAAATCCAACTAGTTTAAAGTTGGTTGTCACAATCTGGCACTTCTTTCCCACAAGTCTAGCAGGAGAGCATATGTCTAGGTCCTACCCCATTTTCTCCATTTTCTCCTGCACACTGCTCTCACCTGTTCACCCTGCTAGCAGAGAAGTGTAATATCACTTTTCCTCATGAGAAAAGATGCTGGTAGCTAAGAAGTGCATGCTTCTTCAATCACCAATTCATTCCTTAAATCTTCTTTCAGATGTAGTTATCCAAAACACATCTACTATCCAGTAGCATTTGCCTGCAACCTTTCATCTCCATAATTACTGGATAATCACAAAAACAAGTGCTGCCGATCAATTTGTTACTAGCACAAATTAGTTATTCATTTAGAGTCACAAAGTCCAAAGCAATCAATTCTCTTTTACCTAATTTC
>NW_010135859.1:291127-336725 GCF_000699245.1 Pterocles gutturalis
CCTTACCTCCCCGCTAAGAGCTAGAAAACTGAGAGTCACTGCAGCAGCTTCTGAGTTTTTAATAGATGTTTCATTGGCTCATGGACCACATTATTGAGCCTTGGAAACTGCTTTGTCCAATTGTTTTCCATACCGGTAAAAACCATAGTTTCAATCATTTGAATTAAAAAGGCAATACTGTCTGTCTAATCGCACCCTGCAGCTCACACACCGGGTTTGCTGTGAGTGATGAAGAACTGGGCTTGACTATGCAGTAAAATGGTTAAATCTCTACATTCAAGAAGAACTCTCTGTAGCCATTTTAGCTACCAGAAGAATCTAGTGTTTTGGGAGAAAAGTGTTCTGCCAAGAAATAAAATTTATCTTCTGTTTAATTTTGTAGTTCAGCATGGATTATTCAAGCATGTTTACAAGCACAGAAATAAAAAAATATATTAGGGTTCTCTCAAAATGCTCTTGAGTTGCAATGCTCCTGCTATGCCTGGGGTCTGGGTTTTTTGGTGTTTTTTGGTTTTTTGGGGGTTTTTTTTGTTTGTTTGTTTGTTTTTTGGTGTTTTTTTGTTTTTTTTGTTTCTTTTTTTTTTTTTCCAATGGCAATTTCAGATCTTTCTGGAAAAATCTGGATATGACATGGACTTGGAAGTGTTTTTCATTCCCTGCTGGGTCCAAGCACATGACTCAGTCATATCCCAGCAATACAGAAAAGTCAGATCTGGCCTCACGCTATTCTCTCTTCTCCTTCCACGTGTCATAATTATTTTAAGTGTTTATTAACCAAAATTTTTGAAGCGTTTTCTTGTGAGAAAATAATGCATCCTACAATATAAAGTCTTATTTCTACTTTAACAAAGTGTGATTTCCTATGGTTTCCTCCTAGAAGAGACAGCAAGGAATTTGCTCTAGTATTCAAAGTTACAAGGGTTATAAGTGTGCTCTTAAACTGTCTCAGCAGTGAGTAAAAAAGGATAGCTTAAAGTCAGTCTTATAATTTCTCAATTCTCAAGCTCAATTTCTTACTAGTAAAAATTCAGAAACACTTGAAGAAAAGAGTCTCTTTCATCCATTTGGGAAAATACATATTTTCCTGTTAAATTTATTATTTACTGAAGTGATGGTATATTCCCAAGTTCCTCCCTCTTACCCTGAACACATATTTTCTATCCTCTCTTTGCAAGTGTTATTCACGTAAAGACTCAGAAAGCCTGGATTACAGATAAGTCATTCGAGGTGGCAGGCATCATAATATCTGTTTGTCTGTCTGTCTGTCTATTTATCTGTTCCAGTAATGTCCTCATACCTCTGCAATAGAGAAATAAAGTTAATGCACCTGTGGCTTTCCTAAACAATTTACTTATGCTTTGAAATGAAAGAGTCTCCGTAGCAACTTTGAGGCATCCAAGAAGGAGGAAGAAGGACAGTATTTTGCAGAAAAAGTGGAGTGGATTTAAACTATGCTGTATGTTCAGACCTCTTGGTAAGAATATGAATACGTGTCCTGAACTTATATCCATCTCAGAAAAATTATTCTGTAAGAGGCCACCACCACTTTGGGCTCCAGTAGACTGGCAGGGAGCAGCAGGCCCAGCGAGGCAGCACCATCCCAACAAGGCACAGCCCACAGCAGCAGAACGAGGAGAGCAGAGCTGGGTCAGTGTGGTTGAGCTGGTTCTACTGAGAGCCCTGACCACTGGACAAGTCTGCTGGCAGAAGGCAGGTCCCAGATCAAGCTGGAAAGTGAAGCCACTGACTGGGCTGCATCAAAAGAAGTGTGACCAGCAGGTCGAGGGAGGTGATTCTTCCCCTCTACTCTGCTCTCATGAGATCTCACCTGCAGTGCTGTGTCCAGCTCTGGAGTCCTCAGCACAGGAAGGACATGGACCTGTTGGAGCAGGTCCAGAGGAGGGCCACAAAGATGATCAGAGGGCTGGAACACTTCCCGTATGAGGACAGGCTGAGAGAGTTGGGCCTGTTCGGCCCAGAGAAGAGAAGACTCCAGGGAGACTGTGTAGCAGCCTTCCAGTACTTAAAGGGGGCTACAGGAGAGATGGGGAGGGATTCTTGTTCAGGGAGTGGAGTGAGAGGATGAGGGGTAATGGTTTTAAGATGAAAGAGGGCAGATCTAGGTTAGATATTGGGAAGGAATTTTTTCCTGTGAGGGTGGTGCGGCACAGGAACAGGCTGCCCAGAGAAGCTGTGGATGCCCCATCCCTGGAGGGGTTCAAGGCCAGGCTGGATGAGGCTTTGAGCAACCTGGGCTAGTGGAGGGTGTCCCTGCCTGTGGCAGGGGGGTTGGAACTCGGTGATCTTTAAGGTTCGTTCCAGACCTAACCATTCTGTGTTTCTATGATTCTGTTTGTGAAGGTCAGGGAGGCACAGGAGTGGGTATAGGTGTACCTGTGATATGGCTCAGGCAAACACCAAGCGCAGGTGCCTCAGTTTAAAAGCAGCTCTTTGCAAAGGCAGGGTAAGCCTCTGCTGAGCTTCTCAAGGCCTGACAGCTTTGTTAATAAAGCTGGCCTTGAGCCCAGGCAGCCAAACCCTGCAGAGGGGAGGGAATGCCCTCAGGGCCCTGGCAGTAGCTGCTTATGAAGGCTAGGGAAGCAAACCTGCAGCTACTTAAATCTTATGAGGGTCAGGGGAGAGATTGCAATGTTTTGTACCCTTGAAAGGAATGTGTCGCAGTGCCTGCCTGCTGCGGAGGGGCAGTGCTGATGGCTCGCAGATAGCATAATGTCATCTGCTTCAGGGAGGCCACACTTGCTCCTCCATTGTCATTCAGTCTGGAAGTCTATGTTTTGTTCTACATGTGGAAAAGACAACCAACAATACGAATAATGGCAGGTGCTTCTGAAGAAAAACATAATGTCTTCAATAAAACCATTCTAATAAAAACTCTTTCTCCCCATGATGTCTACTAGACTGTAAATTACTTTCCTAAGTGCAAAAGACTGAGCCTAAGTCTGTAACTGCCCTGAAGGATAGTTTTACTTCATGACATTTTCCGAGAGTCCATCGTGACCCCTCTGCAGCCCACATGCCCAAGAGTTTCTTTTTCCACAGAAACCAGCACACTGTAGGGAGGCTGTTTCCCTTAGGTCGAGCTGAGAAGTACTAATGCATCCAGATCTCACTGTTCCCACTTCACAATGAATATGCAAGGTGTAAATCACGTCTTGTTTGAGAAACAGACAGGACACATTTTCTATAGCAGAACAGGGCTCTGATAAAATTATCTTGAATACAGTTAGAATTAATTTATTATGTGTGTTAGTTGAGAATGAATATTATTCCAGCAGAGTGCACTTATATTGATGCAGAATAGCTCACCTCCAAACCAGATTATCTACTTTCTTTCTTATGACTACAGAATTTTCTCCTTTTAATTCCCTTTTTTCTTAACAATTAGGGCTCCACAGTTCAGCCAAATGAAAAGAGTGAACGCTACACAATCTCTTCATTTAGAGGCAGCACTGAACCAGCTGTTTTAACTTTATTTTTAATTTAACTCTTCATTAGTAACACTAGTGGTCCTTTTCACTGAGGTTTTTTTTTTTTTTTTTTTTTTTTTTGTCTGCCCCTGGAATTCAGAGTTTCTTTTGTGTAAATGGACTATTAGCCCAGAATGCTGGCTATAGGAAAAGAACAAGGAATTATCAGTCAAAAAAAAAAAAAAAAAAAAAAAAAAAAGAAAAAAAGAAAAGTAGCTGTTGTAAAAGTGAACTGTTTGTTCTTGTTATTGTGTTCTTTTTAGCTACTGCAATTCCGGACAGGACAGGTGCCTTTCAGTGGCACTGCCATTTCATACATATGCAGGTGATGGTGCCTGCTGTTTATGAGAAAGGGACTGGAGTTCTTTTCTACTCCTAATCTCTTGATCTGTCTTAAGGTGTGACACTGAATAACTCATTCTTTTCCTCCACAAAAGAAAATAATAGTAACTTCTGGAAGCACTTGAGTGTCTTCAGTTGGAAGGTGCCATATAATCACACCAGGTGACTGTAAAACACTTTCAATGGAGAGACAGCTGTCTGCATACATGTGAAATGTTGTCAGTCAAACAGAAGTAGCATATACTTTCATACATAATAGCACTATAGCTCTGCCACATCTAATTTTGTATTGATTGGTGAAATGTCGTGCTCATGTGATCCTTCACATATTTAATGCAGGGCCTGCTTTTGTGCTTTCCCACCATGATCTGATCTTTTTGGTGACTCTATTCCCTCTGAACTAAAAAGAAAAGGTAATTTTTAGTAGTTTTTTCCCAAGGCAAAATAAAAAGCTTGTCATTTTATTCCTCTCTCTGACATTTTTTTTGTTGCTGTTCATTATCATCAATGTGATCTACTTCCTACAGCTTCAAACAAACCTCAGAAACTTTTATAGTCTTCACTTGACCTACTATTATGTTCTTCTCTTCTCTCTCCTCCTCAGGGGCCTTATACAATTCCCATACAGCTTAGTGAGATTTTGAATTGGACTTCAGAACTGGAAGAACAAAGGGATTATGTATTTGCCTTTTGAATACATAAAGCTAATTTAGACATAAACATTTTTATATTCACTGTTAAAGAAAAACTTTGGTATTAACTCTATTTTTAATTTAAACACAATCTGGGAATATTTCAGTGTAAGACATTGTCCATAGCCTGCAAAAACAGATGGATGTACAGCAGGAGGCACAGACATTGCCCCCGTGCTGGTGAAGAAGGGGCTGATCTGTCACTGGGCCACAACTGCACAGGCACTCAGGGAACAGGGCATGACCAGAGAGTCAGCGGGGGTATGCCCCAGAGCTGATGACTTTTGCCAGTACAAAGAAAAGGGAGGGCTCTTATAGGACAAACAGGTCACCAGATGGGGACAAGATCCAGGAACTGGGAATGAAGCAGAAAAGGTCTGGAAGAAATACATGAGGGACAGATACATCCTCTGACAGAAAGGTTAGACATTCAGAAAGCACTGTGGTATTTTGGTGTCCATGATACAACTCAAGCTTCCAGTAAGAGCAAGCCATAACTAGGCAGCACTAGAAGTTATGTGTGTGTGTGGCATCTCTAATACACAGGTCTTGTTTCTGCTACTAGCAGCCTCTGGTCCATCTCAGCCTGCTCCCTCCACTCCAGGCTCCTGTCCCTCCCTTCATATTCCCTGAAAGCCTCCCTGCCTCCTTTCCCTCATTAAGACTCTGCTTTTGTATAGGTTATGTGAATATACCAATTATTGGAGATGTGAATTGTACCCATGAAAGCACAACTGCGGGCTGTCTGCTGCGCTTCCAGCCACAGAAGGATCAGGGGCAGAGCAGAGGAAGGGGCTGTTGCTGGATGGGCAAAGCAAAGCGGTTGTGCTGGGGGAGCTTGGGCAGCAGTTCTCAGTGTGCAGAAGTTTCTAGGCCCAACCTCCATAATAACCCATGGTCGAAGACAGACTGAATTTCTTTTCTCTCCACTATTTCTCCCTTCCCTCATCCTTCCCCCACTCCCCCTGCAGATAAGGAAAACCTAAAAAATCTATGTGTGGCAAGAGCAGCAGAATAACTGGATGCGTGCTCAATAGGTTGGACTGGTCTGGGAGAAGGAGCCAGAAGTACCTGCAGCTGGAAAATGGGAGCCCAGAGGCACAAAGAACTAAAAAAAATACAGCTGGAAGAATTAAGTAGCCAGAGTGGGAAAATACCACGAAATCACTAAAGAGTTTTGTCTCTTCACATGAATAAGAGAAAAAAAGACCCTTTCTGAACTAGAAGTATCAGAGCAAGCACAGGGTGGTAGGGGAAGAAAATATACAGCAAAACCAAGCATGGCACAAACGTCTTATTTCTGCAGGAAAGGAAAAGAATATTGGGAATATGGAAATCATAGGACCAGCCAGCTAAAGTTCTCATATTCATGTCTGCCTCGATGTTCTTTGTATACCACACAATAGTATTTGTTGTAGTTATTTTTCCCTGAATTACTGTAATTGAGAATATCAGCACAATAATTTCCTACTGAATAAAACAAAAGGAGGCATTAGGATAAAATGTCCCTTGACAATGTCCATGTGCTATTAGCACTAGATTCACTGCAAAAAAAAGCATAAATTATTCAAGCTGAAAAATACTGTGCAACACTTAAGGGTGTTATGCAAAGCTAGCATAGCACAGAAAAACATGAAATAATAAGCTCCTGAACATTGTATAGCTACATTACACACCCAGTTTGCACTGCTAGAAAGGGACATTTCCATTAGCTGGCATGCAGTCTGTGGTCCAACAGCCCTGAAGCAACCTCAGGGTTTCCACTATCCATTTTATGATGAACATTTCCTACACCAGGAGTACAAATATCTCTGTATTCCACCTGCTTTTCTTTCTGTGATCTATCACTGCTTCTTTAGGCAGGTTGCAAGTGGGCTGTGCTGCCCTGAACAATAGGTTTGATGGTAAGTGTTCAGAAATGGGAGTGAACAATGAAAGACCGGGGTTATTATTCAGCACATCTGCATCTTTTTTTTTAGTAGCTGATTGGGAAGGAGAGTGACAGAAACAGAAATGCATTTAACTTCAAGTGTGTTGGGAAAGATGAACTTTAAGCAAGCAAATGGTAACCAGAGCTGCTTGCTAACAGTTAGAAAAGGTTAAAAATAAGACTATAGAGCAAGCACAGGAAGGTGTTGTTTTTTCATTGCTAATCATTTATCTTAGCCTGAAGAGTGTATGGTATGGGCTTTCAGTATAAGAAAGTGTCTCAGCTAGTACCTTTTCTCTTGTATCTCTTTGTTAGTTTATTGTTTTTACCTGGAATATATATTACAGCATATAAAGACAAGCAGAAGCACTGTGACTTTCAAAATCACTCTGGTATCAGTGTCAGACATTCTCATGTAAAATGGCACTCATCCTCTCTCTCTCTCTTCCTTCTAAAATGCTACTAGTTTCTGTTTTTGACAGTCAGTCAGATTTTCGGCCTTAACTGTTGGCTCTTATTCTGCTGTGACTTCTCTGTTGGTCATAAAGATCTGAATAGATATCTCCCCTCTCAAAAGAAATCTTTCAGTATCAAGACAATAAATATTTTCATTTTCAATCATGGAGAAGCCATTAACTCTCAAAGTTATAATTTTCTGTAAAAGACAGAGAACTGACCCCCAGAAAAGAAAGCACTGAACCTCACCTGGGTTGTGGGATAGTTTGAAAACAAATATGTCTTTTATTTCCCAGCTGTGTGTTCATAGTCTCAAAAAACACATGCTATTCTACTAGCCTGTGTTGATTTTGGTCAAAATAGCATCCTGCAGCCGCAAAAGCTCTGCCACCAAAGGTCTCATCAGAATAGTAGATTATCATCAGAAAATTCCCTGACTTAATTCGGCCAACATATCAGTGCTCTTGGGAACTTCCTGACCTATCCCTATGCTTCTCTACAACATGAAATCTCTTCAGCACTCCTGTGCATTGTTTTGAAGCTTTCAGTGCAAGAATTGGACCGAAGGACCTTTACAATTCTAACAGAAAAAACAGAGTTCACTGCCAACATGGCTGGCACCACTAGGTTTTCTTGCGTTCCCTTCTGCTTTACTTCTGCCAGTCTCTCAGCCATCCTTGCACAAATGGACTTTGCCTTTTTGATCCTTCCTATAATGACAGACAAATCAGCGGTCTCATTTCCACCTCTTCCTTCATATTTGCATCATCTCTCCCCAGCCCTATTGAAGAGCTTCAAAAATACTAAAATGATCTTTCCTATTAGCCAGCCTTTACATCCCTCCTCTGGTTTGGTCTTACAAGCTACGAGTGATTGAAGCTTTCCCCCTTACTTTCTAAACACTTTAGGAGACTGTTATCTCTCTGTCCAGCTGTCAAAACTATTTATTTTTCTTTCATGAACAGGTGAAGGAGATCTGTATAACTGATAATTTAGAGTAAAATAAGTCCTAGAGCATGACTAATCTGTGTTCCAGGAAACATGGTGATGCTTTTGGAAACATGGTGATGGGGATTTGGAGTTCTGGCCATATAGATCTGCTGCTGAAATGGTCCCTTCCTCACTCCCATCTCTGGTCTCTCCTGTTGGTGGCAGCAAAGAAGAAATCCTGAAGGAGCCCAGGTTTCCAAGGAACACTGGTCACCTTGGTCCCTCATCCTTAGAACAGCCAATTTCAGCTACGCTTCTGAAACACTTGAACCTGGTTCTGGCTTTTTCTCCTCCGTGGTGCAAACAAATGAAAACACAGATTAAAAGCACAAATAGCTTAAATATATGGACAAAGTATTTGAACTATTGGACAAACTATTTGAACAAACAACTGTTTGAAATATGAGTTTCTAACACTGAATTAATAACCTGATGGAACTGTTACTATCCCAGCATCCACTAGTACAAAGAGGATATACAGAATTTCTCTAGTTACAGCCAGCAGTTTCTTTCCAGGTAAGTCAAGTTAAGTCCAGCTTAAAGCAGGTAGTTATCACACAAAGAACTTCTTCACCATGTCTTCTTGTCCTCTCTCCGCAACTGAAGTGAGAAAAATATTTGCAAATCACTGCAGGTCAACAGTACGAGTACGGCTGGTTTGAGCTGTGCCAATGCACTTGCAGAACTTGCTGAGACTTATTCAAGAGTATAAGGTCCAATAATTCAAGAAGGAAAATGAACACGCAAATCAACATTAAGAAAGAATGAAAATTCCTCCTGCTGCTGCATCCAAATAATTGTATTGCAATAAGCCCATTAACATGTCATACAAACTGTAATGGTTCACATTTGTTGTATGCAGGCTTTGACTCTCTGTGACCCACTTATATGACAATCTCTTACCTATCTGATCTTAGGGCATGAAAATATTATCCAACCTGAGTTCAGCTTTATCCTATTCTGGTATTTAAGATTTGGCTGATGTGTAGGACAAAGTTGGCTGTAACTTCACCAAAATCTTGGCAGATTCTGGCTTAAATGCCTGAAATCAAAGTGTGTCTTAGTAACTGACTGGTCCTAGGCAAGTCATTTCTGAGAAGCCATTGTGCCAGATAAAAAAAGTAGAACCCTCACAGGACAGAAATGGTGGCAAGATGAGAAAGATTTCCTGCAGTCCATTGAAGAGCCACCTTTGGTCCATGACAGTACCGTTGGATACTTTTCATAGTGACAGAATATAGGGATTCCTAAACCAACTGAGGATGTTGTAAAATAGAAAAGTAGCACAGCATACAGCTATGTAGTCAAGTCTTTAGAGTGTTAGCCTGGTGTCAGGTTAGGGTTACTATTTAACGCTTTTTATTATTGTTATTATTATTGTCCATTTTCATTTTTGAACAGTGGCTTAAAACTTTTTCCAGAAAAAAGTTTTTACTCTTCCTTATAATTGTTGACCATAACACGTTTTGAAACATTTCAACTAAAGCTCAGGGAAATATTCTGATGAAGAGGAAAGAACGCCGTCTACAATTTCCAGGCTTACAGTGAGCCAAGATGCTACAACTCTGTTTATGATGTATCTGTTTGGTGTTACTGAATAAATACCTACCACAAATACAATAGCAAAAGAAGCTACCTACAGTTATAACCAACAGTCAATAAAATCACTTTCATATTCCACTTCTTTTTCTTGAAGAAGGAAAAAAGCATATTAGCTGCAAAATGAGAGATTGTAGAGTAATTCCTTTTTGCCCTCATTTATTGAAACAATGAGGAAAAATCTAACAGTAGGCATAGGGTCAGCAGCAATAACAGCAGGAACAGCTTCCTCCTCTGTCATGGTTATGCAGCCAAGTTAGAAAGGTTAAAAGGGCAGGCCAGTCATCCACAAATGCTTTGAACACCTTGATATAACTGTCTATATTTAGTGGGATAACACTGAAATATCGTTTCAATATCTGTTGTAAACTGGACAGTAGCAGAAGGACTAACTTTATTTTTAATTTCAGAAGTATTTGGTTGCACACTTGATTTTTTAGTCTGGAAGGAAAAAGATTTCAGGTAGGAGAGAGGACAATAAAAGAGAAACACGTACACTGCATGTAGAAGGGACGTGTAATCTGAAAGGGTCAAAGACTTCCCATCATGAAGCTGATGTAAAAAACCACAGACTGAACACAAAGATCAAAATTTACTTGTGAAACCCTCCTCCCTTCCTCCTCTCCAACCCACACACCTGCCCCCCACCACTTTCATTGCATAATTTACACATTTATTCATCTCCCCCAGTCTTCCATTTTGGCTCATTGGGGCATCCTTGTGATCAGCTGCAGCTGATGTCTCAAGCCCTGATCCTGGACAGAGTGAGCTGTATGCCCTCATGTACCCTTTATTGATGTTTCAGGGTAGTAATACCAAAAATTTCAAATTTAGGTCTGCAGACTACAGAAAAACAGTTAGAATGTTCACGACTGCTTCTCACCTAGCTTCAGACTCAGTTTCCCATTTACAAACAAAAATACTTTACAGTTGATGGGATAAAGGAAAGAACATGTTTCTCCCAACAATGGAGAGATGGTTTGCTGTTCTTTTATTCTACTAACACATCACAAGACCTGGAAAATTTAGAGACAGCTAACCTACTTGTTTGCTTCCCTACTATCTTTTTCTGGTCCCATATTGTTCTTCGACAACCACTGCTATAAAATACATGACCTTTGTTCCATAGTTTTCAAGTCTGGGATACAATACCAAAGTATACACCTACAAGAAAAAAAAAAATCATCTAGCAATGGTCAAGTTTTCCGTCATTTTTGAGAAAAGATGATAGAAAAAGTGAAACTAAACTCAAAAGGAATAAATATTTTACCTCAAGCAAGAATCTTTTCTACAGCAATGTAAGGTACTTTCAGTTTCCAATAACTCACGACCATGGATATTTAAGACTGTTAGTGTATTGCTGACTAAGATGTTTAACCTTTCTGTAAGCAGTAAAAAAGGTATTGAACAATGTTTTCAATTAAGGAAGAAGAAAACCTTATCATACTGAAGCCTTGGAAATATTATAAACACAACATTCTCTGCCTTTCATTAAATAATATCTGACCTTGAGTATGATTTCCTGCCTCTATCCTCTTTGAACATTCTAAAAGAGTCAAATTTTGAAAAGATGACCAAAGCTGTGACTGTGGCCAACATAAGTGGGCACAACAGGATCTATACAGCTACTCACACACAAGCTTGTACAGCTCTCAATTTTTGTGAACACAGAAGTTAGCTATGTTCAAAACTGCATGCATCTCAAGTCATAATGCTAAGTTTAGCAGTAGTTTTTGTTCTTGTCTTTTAAAAAAAGGACTGAAACAACATAACAAAGGTTGTTGTGTTATTTGCCCATAATTACAAAATAAACAGCAAAAATCTACTTTGAAAACTGTTTCAGAAACTAGCTTTAGTGGTATGACATAATCAACTCGCACAATTATCATGAAAACACAGTTCGTGTCTACTAATACTGAAAGAAGATGTGTTGTGTATGTATACGCACTGATGGCAAGTGGGCAAAGCTCTTCTTATTACTTAATAGCCATTTTTCCTTGTCATGGATGTTTGGATGGAATTTACTTCTTGTTTTTCTTGCTAATTTAGAATTTTGGAGGTTTCAGCTGGATAATCTTGTTACGTAAGTATCTTCACCCAAACACTTCACATATCTTCAATGACTTTGTTTACGAGAGTCTTGTGGCTGGAATCAATATCTGACTGCATATTTGACTAAATGTGCAGATGCAGGCATCTAATTAACTGTAGTGTTTACCAGACATTTATACAGCCAATTCCTTCTCAGAAAGCTATCAAATGGTAACACGGGCTTCACTTTGGCCCAGATCACAGCATTGCTTGGTATTTTTTAAGGCACGGCTAATCTGCGAGACGCAATCGTCTCTGTTAAGAACAAAGATTCTCCCAGTGAGAGTGGCTCCCTCCTGCCTGCCGAGCCCATGGCTGGGCAACTTGCCTGCCCTTGGACTGATCTGCCCACCTTTTGCCAGCCACATTGTGTACCAGCAAGAAAACCTTGTTGCTGGTGAGTAAAAGAGGTGTGCTGGTCCACAGTTGAATGCCTGGTAGAATCAGGCAAGCTATCCCATGCTTTGAATGTAGAAGGCAGTACTCGCACAGGAAGGGTGGGTGGAAGATGTGCTCCACAGCCCTTTGGCTGCCGTGCCACAATAGAGAGACTCGTGGCTGATGGCCTGCTCAGGCACCCAGGCACCCTGCTGCAGAAGCAAAGGTACGGGGACACGGGGAACCTCTCCTTAACCTCAGGCCAGAGCTCAGAACAGAGATGTCAAAACACCAGTACAACTGCTTTCAATCATGGGAAATCAGAATGATCCAAAACAATGGTCCATAGTAAATCTACTGGCTCCCATGTCCTGGCATGCAGAAAGCTGGGTAACTATACTCCAGCTATGTAAATTCTCCAAATGCTTTCCCTGAGTAAAGCTTTGTTATTTTTCATCTTAGCTAGTTGCATAGTACTATGACATGACAGGTTTCACTGAAGAGGTGACAGAACTTTAATTACTAACAAAGTTATTCAAATTCATGTAGTTCTGCTTTTGTGCAATTAGCAGAATAAATAAAGAGACTGTATATTCCGTTCTCCTCCTTTGATGAAAGGCCCTGTATAGGATTGTTATTCAATGTTAAATGCATAGATAATTTTTTTGAGAGATGTCAATAAACCTGAAAAGTCTGGAAAGTTGCTGGCCTGTTGAGAATAACTATGTTTTAATTGTGATAATATCACAGGCATCTTCCTAGAGCTCCTTCAGTACATTAATGGCTGATATCCAAGCTAGCCTTCCTCCAGGTGCAAAACCATTAAAATTACTTGCCAAAGTAAATGATCATAACAAAAGCAAACAACTGACCCTGTCCTCATCACCTCCTGTATCACCTACACTACAACAGCTTCATTAAATGACCACAATGCTGCCTCTAGTAATATCTATGCATATGTAAGGTTTTATTTTGAAATAGATTTTAAAAGGTGGGTAAGTACCTTGCTGCAATTAAAATCAAGTGAATCCAGAGCTGCCTCAGAAGATGCGTCACACCTGGGGTGATCAGATCCCATGACTGAGAATATATACTTTTGTCATTTTGAGAAGGAGATCAAATGAACCTGTGGAACAGCAACTATGATAGTAATGAAAGGGAACTGTACAACTAACTCTGTTCTCGTCCCTTTCCTTCCCTTAAACTAAATTGCTGAAATAATAGTACATTTCTTAAAATGCTTGATTACTCTTTTTCTGTCACCCTCACCTAGGAAGAAAATGCCTTCTCTGCTTTGCCAGAGCTGTTGCTAAAAAACATCCAAAGAAACATGTGAAGTCAACATGTTATAAAAAGTGGTCTGCATTTCAGTTTCCCTATTGCTGTGCTCACGCTGGACTCAAGAGACAAGTGTGGCAAACAGATCTGACTTCATTCCCTGCATCTTGTGCAGCTCATTCAGTGACTTGCCTACTGTCCACTCTTAGGAAGAACAAAAAGCCTTACCTTTTGTTTCCCAAGAGCCCCTCACAGTAAGGCTGACCAGCCCTTTGGGACATTCTGGTTTAAACTGACTTGCCAGGCTACTGGCATGTAGTGGATCCCAGAGACTGCATCCAGACTTGACCTACTGGGAGACCTCCTGGCTCTTTGCAGGGCTGTGCACACATCACTCCTTTTTGAGAAGAGGAGGTGGAAGAAGGGAGCTCAGCCATGCCTGGGTGTCCTGTTGGTGTGGTGCACAGGAGACCATGGGACCTCAGCCATAGGACCTTGGAAGTGGTCCTGGATAAGGACAGAGATCCTCCTTTCTTCCCTGTTTACTCCTCATAATACAGGAATTTAAATAAGTCTCATTCTGGTTGCAGAGTATCCATTCAGAGCTTTTTTTCCACTGCAATGCAAAAATGTTTTTACACCTTGCCAGGCACCATATGTGTGATAACTCACAGGAAAAAGACCTAGGTGATTTCCTCTCCTCAGGAAGAATGATAAAATTAGGAAGGCCTTAAATGTCAGTGAAATGCAGGGCTTTCTTGTTGTTCTTGACCTTTTAGCTATCCTCCTGCCATGAAACTTAAATAAAAGACATCATTAAAAACTACCACAGCTATGACCTGCAGAAAATTGAGCTATTCTGTTTTGTTCAACAAATGGATCTCACAATCAGCAGCAAAAGTAAAAGCGACTCAATGAAATAATGGAATGTTGTACTGGATTCTGTCAGAGCTGGAGTCAGTCTCCCCCCAGCACCCTCCCAGTGCTGAGTGTCACCCTGGCAGCCAGCAGGGGGTGTGTCACACAGCTTGGGAGGGGGCGGAGCCAGGACAGCTGACCCGGATTGGCTGTTCCAGACCATGTGACCTCAGCTCAGCCATAAAAGCCAAGGGCAGGGAGGAGGAGGGCATTTGTTCCTGTGTTTGTCTCCAGGAGCAGCTGCTGCACACACTGAAGCTCTGCTTTCCTGGGAAGTGGCTGGACATGGCTTACTGAGGGGAAGTAGAGAATAACATCTTTGTTTACCTTCTGTTTCTGTGCATGGCCTTGGCCCTTGCTTTAATTAAATTGCTTTATCTTGAACTGCAAGTTTTTCATCTTATTCTCCCCCTTTATTTTGCTGAAGGGGGAGTGACAGAGGGACCTGGTGGGCACCTGGCATCCAGCCAAGGTTAACCCACCGTAAATGTATATGGTACTTTAGGAAAAAAAAGGTTCCTCTGAGAGAAAAGCAAATCAATTGATCAGCCAAGAAACCAGGATGTTCTTCAGAAAGTAATTGTAGCTCCTTTGAACCATGGAAGAAAGGGAACATTTAACTACCACTTGTGAAGACATTAGGACAAAAATTGTGTCAACAGACAGATCCCTCCCCTGGGTTTCCATATAGCCCTCTGTGTTCACCAGTTACCAGCAGCTGAGATATGTATCACTCTGTAGTCTAAAAAGGTTTATGACAGTTCCATCAAACCTCTCCACTGATGCTACATCTCAGATGATCCCCTGTGACTGAACATGTTGACCTGGAGGAAAGCTTTTTTAGAAAGAACCTAACACTTATATTGTCCCAATTGTAATTATGTGTTCCTGATCTATAAATTGTAAAGATACTTAGTTTAACTCAACTGATATTATCTACAAATCTGACCAACTTCTACATTTGTGCCCTTGCAAAGTAAAGCTAATGAGTATGGAGAGAAATAATTTCTCAGGTCACAAGCCCTTTAACAGTGAATTTCTATAACTTTGTGTTTCAGCAAACAGCTTAGCTTGTGACCCTTGCTACAAATGGAGCCTGGCTGCACAGTGCAGAAAGCTAAACCATAACATTTTAAACTACCTCAGAAAAGCTGAAAATGATGTTCATTGCAAAGCTTAAAATCCGCAGCCACTGAAACAGCTGTTTGAGCCAAGTTTGCAGAAGGTGCTGCAGATACAGGCAACATGCTTTGTGTATTCAAGTTTGTTGGGTAGCTTCTTTGTGAAAAGAGAACAGTTCACCCCCATTCATGCATTTTAACTGATAGTAGGGTTTAACTGGGGATTTTTTTAACATTTTCCTAACATTCTAAGTCCCAGCATGAACTAATTCATAGCTAGTTTATGAATCTGTTATTTCAGCATTCTCCTTTGGATTGCACATGTTTTTCCTGTTGTGTTTCCTTTCCTTTCCTTCTCACCTCCAATTACCCTCCCTCAACTAGGCTCTGAAACAGTAATCACAACTGAATCTCAGCTTTTGTTTCCCTGGGAAAATCAAGATAAACTCTTTAAAACTTATCTTATTGACAACCATTCTTTTCTCTTCTTCATTGTTGTAGACCTTAGCTGCTTCTGCTGCAGTATTGTTTTATGTTTTAACATGTCTTAGCAGGACAGTATAAGTTTTCATGTTTTCCTTGAATAACTCATATTAACTTCATTTAATACAGTGCCAAATGTCTTTGTCTCTTTCAAGGCCGTCTTAGCAGCCTACATTTGTTCTGCGTTTGACTAACACATGACTGTTCTTCTCATTCTTGTTTGCATCTGCTTAGCTTCCATTTTGCAACAGGCATTCCTTTTCATCACAAAGCATAAGGCTTTTAGACTGTACTACTGAATTGCACTTCTTTTCTTTTACTCCAGTACTAATAGCTGTCCAATTCTTCCTGCAGGTATTTTTTTAGTCATAATGTACTGATGATGTCTTCCACATTTGCATCAACATAGCTCATTAGTGCATTTCTGGTTTTAGTAGGTTACAGACAGCATTTACAGTAAGTTCATTTAAGTTATTTCATTTTTCCTCTCTTTCTGGATTAAGCTCTTCTCACTCTCTACCTCAAATAATATTTTATATAAAGTGATTCACCTACAAGAAGAAAACTCAGGGCAAGGCATGATCCACCTTCAGTGTTGGTTAGATTGCTCTCCTGAAATATAAGAGAATAGGATTTACATTCATGTTTAGATGTGAGCAAATAATTAGACTCTGTGTCTGTCTTTTTTCAGGCTATTCCCCTTCTGATCCTATTTTTTTCAGGAAAATTACATGTAAATTTAAATTTACATGTATAAATTCCAGGTCTTTGTATAGTGAAGCTCATATGCTCTCTCAGTAATTTTTTAAATTCCTCCCTAAATTTGTAGTCCCATAGAAATAGAGCAAAATGTTCTCAATAAAAGTTTGTATAGTGAAAGCAAAGACCTGTGCTTCACAAAAAATATGTGCCCCTTGTGTCTGTCAAAACAAGTATATGGAAACCATTCACTGAGAGTGCAACGTAAAATCTAGGAAACTCAAACCTTAAGACGATTAATCCTAAACAATGAATTGCAAGATGAGCAATTCATTTATTAACAGGACCAGAAATTTACATTCTAACTGCAACGCATCTATTTTCAGTCCTCTAGATATCTAAGGCATACTTGATCAACATTACAGCCCATTTCTTTTAATTTCAGCTCATCAGACAAGAGGTCCAAGAGATTATTTAAACAAATGACCTCTTAATATTGTTTTATGATATCCTCTCCTTTAAACTCATTAGTTGGAGCAAATAGCAGTACCACCTTCTGCTACAGGAACAGGAATCTCGTGACAAAAGCTAGTATGATGGAGGGAAGCATATTATCTTTTAAATGGTTGCCACTATTTCATTAGCAATGAACCTGCGTCAGACTAATAGTTGTGCTGAGCACGGATCTGACAGCAAGCTGATCAAACTAATGTGCTCTGCTCTGCGGAAAGTCTAAGATGGCACTATCTGTAGAAAGACATTTTAGCATTAAACAGTACATTGAGAAGGGTGATCCACACACTTACAGCTTTCAGTCAGGTGGGGATTTTTTTGTTGGATTTGTTTTTTTTCCAAATGCATTATAATTGGGAGATAAAGATGCACAAAAGACAGTAGTTGAAAAGCTTGTTCCAAAAACACATAGCTTGAAGAAAATTTCAACAGGAGGAAAAAATTTGAACAAAATGGGAAAAAACAAGATAGAAATATTGGTTTTCATCAGATCTGGGGAACTAGTTCAGATTTTTTTTCCCAGTATTTTAAATCAACACATTAATGGCTTTCTGTCCCTCATAATGTAGCTGACTTACTGGTAGTTTGTAACTGTGAGCATGGAACATCATCAGCCCTTTGCAATCTGCCATTTTCTAACCACAGGGGGTACTTCATGTGCCAGCAAAGGAAAAGTAACATTTAATCTCATCTTCAGCTGTTTGAATCTCTGGGGTTACATTTTATCATAAACTCTTATGTTTCAATTGGTTCTCTTCATTTGGCAGCTATAGTTTTGCCCCTAATTCTTAGCTGTAGCACATTCTAAAACATCTACTTACTTTGCAATACTTACTGCAGCATTGAGGGAGAAATAATTATGTTCAGTATATATTTGCATTAATGAAATTGAGCTGCTTTGTCATACTCTTGTGTCTAGAGAAAGAAAGAAAATAAGGAAATTATCTGAACACTTATAGATAATTTGCTATCAGAGGACATACTGGGTTCTTTCTATAAAGAATTTTCAAAAACAAATGCTGAGTAGAAACTGTGAATTTCACGTTACCCTGGGGAACCGAGACTTGCTTCCCTATATATTTATATAAAGTAGAATCAGATGCATAAGAGATGTTTGGGAGGTTAGGGTGAGGGTTTGAGATACCTTTAGAGGTGCTTTGGAAACCTATAGTTGGATAATCTGAAACCCTCATGAGTAATGCTTGTCTGGGTCGCTGAGTTAATAGTGCCAGCAATCAAGTATTTGTCAGTTGGTGATGTAATGTGTCCCGTCCCCAAAAGTGCCATATGTCCCAACCCAAGCAAAAGGAGTCAGACCTCTCTAAAATACTGCCAATTCAAAATGAGGAAGTTCAGGTACTGTGTCTTTGCAGAATAAAAGAGTAAGACAAAGAGTTGAGAAGGAAATTTCTAATAATTTGATAAGATTAGTGCACTTTTCTGCTGTGATTAAGCCTGCACTCCAAATAAAAAGAAGGCATTGTATGGCAACTCCTAAAAGTACAATGGGTTTGATCTTCTCTTGCAGTGAGGTGTGCAGCACTGCCAGCAAAATGACCAGAAACAGTTCTCTGCACATTGTTCAGTGCCCTGCCTACAGAAAAAAAAAAATGAGAGCCATCAATCAAGCCCAGAGCACAAGAGGCAGTTCAGTGGTATGGCAGATATGCAGTACACTGTAGTGAGTCCCTACTTCATGGAAAATACAAAGAGAAAACACTGGAATACTCATGGCAATACTCTTACTCATGCACACTCTGAAGGCTTAGCAGCCTCACCTCTACAGAATACAAAGAATTTGAAAACTACTTAAAATCAGCTTTATTCTCCCATTTCAAATTCAAGATTAGTAGTCAACGAGAATCAGACAAAGTCATAGGTTATTGTCATAGCCTCTTCTCTAGAGTATCAAGAATCTCCTGGACATAAAGGGTCAGTCTGGGAGAAAAAAAGTTTGGGTATTCCACGTATTGTCATGCCACTGTAAAGAAATACCTGCTTCTCCAAGGATTTAGCTTCAGACACTTGTGAATGCTACAGTCAGTATCTTGCCTGGTGGAAGTCAGCAGTAGTTTCTCACTGACTTTTGCCTGGTATCTTCATGTATGTGAGATCAGTTCTGACTTAGTAACCACCACACAATTTGAACAGTTAGCATTGTATAAATTACTGTATCATATTATATACAATGTATTTATTCTGAATGCAGCCACTGTGATCTACCCTTAGGTCACCATTTCGACCATTTGGAGACCATTTTCTCTATGTTTGCCAATTTCTAATATCAAAGCTAAACACAGTTTATTTATCTTCAAATGCATATTAAAAACCATTGTTTTAAAATTTATTTAGTCTTTTATTACAGGCTTTTATAATTTCTTGTAATATTAATCTTAATTTCTTAATTGGTTGTTTCACAGACTTAATAACTACACAGAAACCCTTTACAAAAATTACTATATTCCTCACTGGCTTTTTGAGTCAATTGTAAATGTCAAATCTTTATGGTTTCTACTTTGCTTTCAAATTTTTTTTTTTTTTTTTTACTGGAAAATTAGACTTTTTGCATTTTCCTGTATCTTTTACAATTGTGTCAAATTAACACAGGTCATAGAGACCCTGTACAAAGTACTGATTCAGATGTCTTTTGCCACATACATAACTCCCCACAAAAAAATCCTTTCAGTGCTGAGTACTTGGATATTTTTATCACAGTCTTCAAGCATATGATGGTTCCTCTTTATACATATATATAGGCATTCAAATCTGTTTGGGTATTTTCTTACTTGTCACACGGTCTGTCTTGAACAGCTGTTAAGAGTCTGCATGAAAATGGAAAGAGAAAGATCATTATTCATATTGAAACTGAAGGTGAAAAAATACAGAAATCCACTGGGCTTCATGTTCTGTGCTCTTAAAGCCTACAAAACACCTGGAGGACAGCTGGTACCATATCAGCTTGGCAAAATTTATGCTATCTAGAAAAAGACCATGAAGAAAAATGTTTCAGAGTCAATTATGATTTATGTTGCTGTTATTTAAGTCTGCCTTAAAAAAGAAAACTTTCATGAATTATCTTGTCCAAGACTGTCCCTACATTTTAATCTACCAAAGTGTCTCCTATAAATCCCAGAGGCCGTGCAATTTCCATTGCCATCACTACAGACACTGCCTTTCTCTCAACTCAAGGATGTGCCCTGTCAGAGTCTTTGGAGACTGCGCAATCCAAAACCAGGTTTGGAAGAAGGAAGATGGAAAGATCCTCTTTTCAGGAGTAATCAATCAGAAGGGGAAAAAAAAATTCTAAGTTGTATTCTTTATTCTTCTTAGCATTTCTTCAGACAGTTCAATCTGGTCTACAGTCTCAGTGGAGGAGGGCAAAGTAAAGCATCTCCCCAGTACAGTCAAAGAACTGAAATAGCATAAAGATGCAAGTGAAAAAAAACCACAAAATTAGTGTCGAGGTTTGAAATGCAGGACCTCCGCAAGGGCATTTGTAGGTCCTTTGGGGTATGTTTAAGCAGGGACTTCTGCTGCATTGGGGCAATACAACTGTGTTGCTGTGTTTTCCTATGCATGATAGAGTTCGCATATTAATCCTCAAAAAATGGGCAGGAGAGAACAGATTATTTTTGCCAGTTTAATTTCCGCAAAAGATGAAGCAGGAGTGGATAGAGAGAGGTAAAGTGATGCCCAAGAGCAATGGTGTCTCCTTGAGGAACATGTGACAATGCATGAGAGCATTCATGGAGGCAGAGCCAAGGAAATGGACAACAAATTGTGGCACCAGCGGAAAGTCCCGATTCACTTCTTATGCCTATCCAAGTTTTGACACAAGTATCTTAATGCACTGAGCTGAGAAACACCACAGCCAACAGATTTGCACACTCACCGAGACTCTGTGTCCAACCTGGTAAATATATGGTACTTTCTTTTAAACATTTTTTCTCTTTTTAAAATTTTCTTAATTTGTTGACATCAGTTGCTGGTTTTGTTTTGTTTTGACTTTCCTTGTTCATGGGAAGTTTAGCACTTCTGAAAACCATACCTCAAGTGTTCAGTTTTTTTCTTCTTAGCATCAATGAGACTTCTTATAACAACATTTTCTGTTAACATATACATATCCATGTGTATAAACATTTACAAGATCAATGGCTAAATATGAACATAAAGGACACAGTTCAATTTTCTTGCTACTGACTTCTAGCACCTTTTAGAAACCCTGGGATACCATGTCTGGCCTGAAGTTTTGCTCCATAAGAGCCTAGTTTTCCTGTGTTCATATCTGTCAGCTCTCTGCAAAAATCTTGAGTATCTAAAGATGTCTCAGAGGGCTCACACCTGTATGTCACACCCAAGTTGACTAGCTCCAGGTATTTCTGCTTTAAAACAGTGGCAATGGTTTGTATGCAAGGGAAAGTACAAAGCTGAGGTTTTGGGCCAAAGGGGACATTTGTTTTTCTCATACATTTACAGTGTTCAGATCCAGTATCTACTTGTCTCATAGAAATTTGAACACGTTTTTTGACAAGAGTCTGATTTATCTCCATTAACTAATAACTGTCTTGTTTCACCACTAATGAATTCCAATTTTAGTTCAGTGCAGTCATCCATGGAATATCCAAAACATGGTTTTGTTTTGTTTTGTTTAATTAATTAAACAAACAAACAGAAACAAAAAGTTGTTCTAGAAATAAACCTATCACAGAAAAACATTTTTATCTTCATTCACATTTTTAAATCCTCGTTAAAGGTATTACCTTTCAATCTTCTGCCCAATTCTGCTGTATTATCACCAGTTACTCACACTCTAGCAGGAGCTAGATTATCATGGATTCACATCCTTTCAGGTTACCCTTAAACATCAGCAGTTGCCTTGATGGTTCATACCAGTTCATGCCTAATGATTTTTTACTGCCTCAGGCCTCAAAGCTTCCCATGCTGATAAAGAATGCATTTCTTTTCATTTAATATTTAAGGTGCTATGGTTGATCACAAACCTCTTTGTAATAGAATTAGTTCTCTCTCCATCTCCATGGGCATGATTTCCATTGTAGAGACAAGTGAGATGATGTCAGGCTTCAGAGAGCAGAAGAAAAAAGAGGATGCACATTCCGTTAGACAGAGGAGCAGTAGCAAAACAGAAACTATCCAAATAAGACTTCAACTATGCAGGGAGCTTCCTGAAGCTGGACTCTCTTCAACCTCAGCTGTGTGATGTTGCATTGGACACTGTTCATTTCTGGGTGTAAGGATGTGTCCTAATGTCAGATGCTAAGCAGCTGAGGTCCTTTGCAGGTGATACATTTAAACACACACATCACAAGAATTTGAACTCCAAGAAGAAGAGAAAGAGGTTCTCTAAAACCTTTGCATTTATCTAAAGTTTCCAATACAACCATGAAAGCTGTGCCCATCGGCTGATAAGACAAAAAAACCTTTCTGAAAAGAACAGAAATAGAACTGTAGTTACTTGATTCAGTTCCAAACTCAATATCTAGAGCTTGTAAACATTTATGCATGTCTTAATGAAAGTGCTGATAACTCCATGTTTCAGAGTAACTTGGCATCAAATAATTGTACATCTGAAATACAATATTGTGCTCAATCAAACTACACAATTTATCATAGTAAAAGGCTAAGCAACTAACTAAGTGACTAGTCTTCAGACAGACTGAAGACACGTCTCTATTCTCTGTCAGGGAAGAAAAAGCACTGATTTGCCTCCTCCCTCTTTTTTTCTGTGTGAGCAGGAACTACATTTGCTACTGGAGCTGCACTGTCTCTTTAAATTAACTTACTGTTTGGTTTTCTGAAAGAAAGAGAGGAAAGAAAGGAAGAAAGTAAGGAAGGAAGGAAGGAAAGAAGAAAGAAAGAAAGAAAGACAAGCTACCTTTACATCTTTGCACAACCTCCATTACTATTCCTTCATTTTTTTTATATCAAGATTATGATGATATCAAGATTATGACCACTCACACTCTCTGCTTGACTGTAGTATCACTTGAGGTCTCCTTCTCTTTCTTCTAGAACTTCACATAAAGTATAGAGAGCTATACTAAAGGTGTGCTATGCCTTTGTTCAATGTACTGGATTTTTCAAATAGGGAAAACTAATGAGTTTTTCCACCTACCTTATTACACACTGAAAAAATAGTATGTGAAAGAAACTTAAACAATCCCTGTCTCTGGTACAGCGAGTCAGTGAGTATAAAGTATCACTCCGTACAAAGGATACAGCTTTCTAGAACAAAAAGCACTACTGGCTTTTGAATGGCTATTTCAGAAAATAATGTCCTGTAATGTCAAGCAGGCATCAAAAATAGACCTGAAAGACAATACTTTGCTTGTACGTCAGGAGTTCAGCTCCCACCTCTGCAGGAAATGACAAAGCCCCAGATCCAAAGGACTTTTTGTATGTGTAAATTGAGTTTAGACAGAATCTTAACACTAAACTTGAATTTTCAGTGCTCAAAACTCTCACACATCTGGTATCTCTGTGCTGTGGCACTATCATAGTGCCAGTGCTAAAGTTCCCAGGTACCCTGAGATCCGTATCCTTTTATGCCAGAAGTGCTGACATCTTGGCACCTTTTCAACTCGTCAGTCCCACTGTGAACCAAGACATTCTTCACCCATCTTTTCATGGCCATCAGGTTGAGGGCAGCACTCTTGGTCAACATCTCATGGGGCAAGTATGAAACACAGCAGCAGCATCTTTCTTTCACTGCAGCACTTCATGGACTGACAGGAGGGCTGTAAGGAAGACTGGCATTCAACCCCTGTCTCAGCTTCAAGGTGACTCTCACTGCCAAGCAGGGATGGTCAATGTAATAGCTTAATGGTGCATTTATTTGAGAGTCTGGGGAGTGGGAAATTCTTCCTTCCACATATTTCTTCAAACACACAGTGTACATCAGACTATCACTAGATAAAATACTCAACTCTTGAAGTCCCATGAAGTTTCACATGACACAGGGTTGAGGTGAGTGACTGGCATTGTCCCAGTTTGGAGTAAACCATAGACTGGTCCTTCTGGCACTTTTGTGGGAGATGGGGCTCAGTCAGGCTTCAAGAGCAGCTGAGCAAAGTGAACCTCAGCCTTCCACTGGCCGTGTGAGGAGGAGTGAGGGGAGACTTCTATTCTTTCCCCCTGTGTTTGAAAACAGGATGACTCTCTTTCCTTTATCCATACTGGGTTTGGGCTTGGGAGTTGGATTTTTTCTTGTGGAATGAACAGGATCAGGCATACAGGTGGTCTGAACAGGGTGTGTACTTCTGAGGATGGATAAGATTCATATCCACCTCTGCTCCCCAGGGTAGCTGCTGGTTGTTTTAGGACCCCTCTCTTCAGTCTTTCTGGGTTCCCTGTAGGGACACATCCCTAGATCGTTTTGGCCAGGAGAGGGGGCTGAAGCAGGACAGTGCATTTTCACTGGGCAAGTCAAGGGCAGCACCAGGTGGGGAGGCAGCGCTCTCACCATCTCGTTAATATAGGTCAGAAAGCTGTTCAACATCACACCCCCAGTGAGAGAAAGGCCACCTGCAGCTTCAAAAATGAGAAGTATCAAGTCTTGTTGCTCTTACAGGCCTAGGAACAGACATTCTGCATCTGTCCAAGCACTAAAAATAGGCCCCCAAGAACAGGGGGCATCAGGATGAAACAGGGTAATCAAACATGCAGCGTGACATTTTATCTCATCCACGACTGATTCTATGAACAACTGTATGACAATGATGATGACATTGGTTTCAAAATTATTATCAATGTGATTATACTGACTAGAGAATTAATTAAGCACTGACATTTGTCAAAAAAAATCATTGAAATTCTATTACTTTATTATTAGCATAATGAAGAGATCATGTTTGCCCTCTCTGGCAATCAATCAAGCATCTGGGATGCACTCCAGTGTCAAGGAACTAAACTTAAAACCAGGAGGTATTTAATTTTGAAAACAGTTTATTTTGGTTGTGGTGCACACACTATTTTTTAAAGGTTGAGTATTTATTTGTGTTTTTCAGATGATAATGGGTAAAAGTCAAAAGATTGCAGACGGCAAAGCAAAATGGCTTACCTACATTAAGGGAGTAATTTGAACTAGATATATGTACGGTAAAACTAGCAATTTTCTAGCAAGCTAGCAACATGAGTAGATTCCAGAGTGTTTTATTACAGACATCAGTATCATTATTCTTGTTTATCAGTGGCAAAAGTGATAAGAGAAGTGAAATGATGTGCCCTTAGATAACTAGCAAAGCCAAGACCTGAAGTCAGCGCTCCTGAGTTCGCTACTCTATTGTCCAAATAAACTGTGTCCATTAAAATGGCCTTGACTTTAATGCCATTTTCAAAATTAAGGGATTAATTTGACCCTCACTTGTTACTGAAGCAAAAACTATTGTCTTAATCACGGCATACAGTAACATAAGCATAGGAAGTAGTATCGCATGAATTTGCTGCCAGACAGCTGGCAAAGCTAAATACCTGAGGTCAGAAGCAAGGCAGGATCAGCAGGGCAATTTATTTGCTTGCTGTCTGGACGCAGACACAGTTACCATCCACTGCTCCCTCTCTACTTCAGTCATAACCTCACATGTACTTAAGGCATAACCGTTCAGCAAGTCCTGCAACTCAAGGTCAGGAGCTGATTCATCTGCTGAATGGCAAATGGCCTGGCTGAGCCTGTTGAACAGCATTCTCTGAAACATGCAATTGAAGCTGTTTTCCAAATATCAAGGTTTCAGCAATTTCGCATAGCGGTAGGATATGCTTTATGTGACATTCTTCTGGTCCCTCAGGTGTGTGGAAAATTAGTGAAAACTTGGAAAGAAAATAACAGCTGGAGCTCCTCTACCAGGAGTCACGGACTAAGCGTGACCAGCTGTGCTAGTTACAGGGCTGCTGACTCTTTTTCCAATCTACAGTGACTGTGATGGCAGTAGAGATTTATAGTCTATGTATGGTTTTGCTTCAACTGCTATATTGGGTGAACAGGCTGAGGAACCTCAGCTTAAAAATAAAATAGGGTAAAACAGATTAAATTTTAGACCTGGATCAATTTTGGATTAAAATCAGATAATTTGTGACACAGGATGGGTAAAAAGGGGAAAGTCTCAGCTTTCTTTTAGGGAGTAGAGTAACCAGCTTCTAGTACTGGCAGGGTCCACAGGACTCAGATTTAAGCTTGAATATATATATATATGTGTATGGGTACATATTCTACGTAAGATGCAATATGCAGAAAGAAAAAACACTGCTGCATCATTAAGAGGATTTTTCTTTCTTTCCAAGACATACATAGTTTTGTCTGGATTTTTTTTTTTTTTCACATTTTCTCATAAGACTTTTGCAAAGCTTTCTGGAGCTTTTTGGATATAGAAAAAAAAATATATATGCCCTTCTGGATGACTTTGAAAAAAATCTTGTCTTTATTCCAGTTTTTCCGATTTGAAAATGAGGGAAATAATACCGTCCTTGTTTGCAAAGTGTAAGTGTGTGTGTTTGCTAGGGTAGAAAGTGTTTGTATCCCTGGGATAACCACATTACTGACTCATAGCTTTACCAGCTCTGGGTAATACATCCATTCCTGTCTCACACTGGCAGAAGCATATCACATTGTGTTAATGTATCTGCACACATGCATTCACATGCCTTCACAATATCCGTAGGAAGAGATTACTACAATTGCATGGCTAAGCAGGCACTAAGCAGGAAAAGCTGGTACAAATCCAGTAGGATGGCCATACAAGCATTCAGGCAGAAACAGAGCCCAGGCAGCAATCTTGGGGATTTCAAGCTCCATTTCAGCAGCTCCTGGTAGCAGAGATCTTCAGGCAGCTTCAGTGGATGTCAGAGCTGGCTCTCTCTGAGGAGGGATTGCAGCCACTGCAGCACCCCTGGCTGAGCAGAGCCCTGGAGCAGAGCCCTGGCCAGCCATACCAGCAGGGTGGGCAGCAGGTACGGCAGCCAGCACAGCACATCCCAGAGCAAGGCTCCTTGTTCAGGGCAGACTGGCAAATTATGAGCGTCAGCAGGATGATTGCTACTGCAGAGTGATGTCTTGGATACTTACCAGCCCCCATTTCCTTGTGTAGCCTCTCTGCTGATTCCCACTCATGCTCATTCTGGCTCTTGGCATGGTATCTGAGGCAGGTTGTCCCCTGTCCTCATGATCTTTTTGCCTTTCCTCTTCTATAAGCACAGGCACAGCTTAACCCTTGTCTGAGCTTCCCAAGTTACTTTAGGATCATTTCCACTTCTGCACTTTCAAGAGAAACATAGGTCATTGTAGCCTGGTGGTGAGGAGGGTTTTCTAACACATTTTACCACTGCACAGGGACACACTCCCATTAAGTCACGAGGTTCAGAAAGGACCCCCTTGCCCTCTAAATTCCTTCTAAGGAGAGGATCCAATCTGAGTCCCAGACTTGGTCAACCGTTTATGTCTAAAGGATTATATATGCACAATCAATTCTTTATATCACTTAGCTAAGATTTCACAGTTTAGCATGCTTTTAATCACTTACCAAGAATCTGTTGAGGCAAGGAATCTCTCAACCTCAAGGAGTACCCTTGAGACACGTCCGTACTCAAAGGGAGATCCTGGCTTGCAGCCCACTGCCATGCAGGAGAGCTCAATGGGCTCTGGGCTGTCCACTATTTATGGAGTAAGATAATTGACCTATAGTCATATTTGCATACCAGCCATATTTCAGTTGGCACACGCTCAGCAAGCCCTCAGCTGTTGAGCAAGATGTACAAGATAGCCCTTGGCTGCTGTGTTGTTATCTGTCTCCCTCAAATCTCCTTGGAGCTGGATGCAGCCATCACAACCAGACACATCCATTACGGCCACCACTGGTGGTTATTGATTGAACAGGTTACGGGACATAAAGGTCAGGCTGGTGGCAGGGGGAACACACCATCACATGGTCATTAAAAATTTATTTCATACATTATTTTTAAAAAATATGCATTTCTGTACTCTTTTTATCCAGTGTTAGTGTTATTTGTATTAGGCTTCATACTGTAGTATACCTATTTTAGAAAATCATTGGAAAGACATTGCTGCCACCAGGAATGGGCATGAGATATTGTTTCCTAGGTAAGAATCAGCTCTCTGATAGTTTCCCAACACTGCTCTTCAGTTCTTCTGGAGTTTGGCTGCTTCTCACCCATGAAATCCAGCCATCCCTCCACCACCCTGGCTGCAACATCTGAGGGCTCCTCTCACTGCTACCTGCCACCTCTGGCAGCTTCACCCATCATGTCTGGCAGTTTCTCCAGTCCTGCTCCCTTATCTCAGGCTCTGGTCAGGGCCCGCAGCCCCAACACCCCATCTCCGTTGGTACATTGTTCTTACCACAAGAGCCCCACGCGGTGGCTGCCATGGCAGCTGCCATGTATCCCTGTGCGCAGGGACCACCTGAGGGACTCCGGCACCGATTAGCTCATCAGTTAAAGCTGCTTTCTGTAGGCATGTCTTCCACGCTTGGCTTTGGAAAACTGGTTCTTACACCAAAATTCCCAGAGATGCAGAAGGAGGATGGGAAGGAGTGATAAGAGCTGCACTAGATCTTTCTTCTCGCTGTTCACTGTTTATGTCGCCTTTCTGCTTAACCCAGTACCAATGTTTCTTCATTCAGAAGTAAGGAAATGTTTTTGTCTTCTGGTTTGTATCATCAGTCTTGAAATAATCTCAGGTTACCCAGCTAGCAAAGCTGGAACACCTCTAGTGAGCTCTCCTCTGAAGATCAGACAGGGTTGCCCTGAAACCTGAGGGCCTTTTCCTTCAAAATCTACACTCTCAGCAAGATGTTCAAACAATCAGCTTTAAAAGAGGGTAGCACAAACAATTTCTGGGTTTTTTTATTTTTGTACTTGTTATTCCCCTTTTGATATTTTTCCCGAAGATGATTCTGCATTATTTTCCCACACCTCATTAAACTGTTTCTAAAGCTTTATTTCGCTGTGTGTGCAATCACAAAGTTGCAAATTCTCAAAGCTGCTTTTCAGAAGCCTCTCCTCTTTAGCTTCCTTCAGCTTTTCTTTTTGTTTATAGCTTGTGGGTTTATTCACACCTTTATAGACATTTTAAAAAAAATACACTCCATGCCATGCTCTAAAAACTGAGGCAGACATATTAATTTAGAATCAATGCAGCTTTTTTTCTTACCTCTTAAAATCTGAACTTCTCTTCAAAAAAAATTAAGCATTCACCCTGTGATGGAAAGATTTGCCAAAAATGAACAGTAACGTGATATAGGATTCTTTTCTTTTTTCTGTGTACTCTGAAGGATCATTTGCAAAGTCACTGTATACCTCCAAGGCAGTCTTTACTAAATGGGATAGAATACTTTAGGGTTTTCAAACTCTATTCTGTGATGTATCAGTGGCATTTAGGCTTTGTTCATACATGTGATATGCTAAATCTGTAATTCAGAAAATTATCTGCTATTCTAGAGACAAATTGGGATCATTTTACCCATCTCTTACTTTTTTACATTAGCTATTTATTTTTTTTCTCCCATGTATAACACACTCATTCCTAGACAAAGACAAACTACTTTGACTATTTTATACTGAGGGAGAAAAAAAAAAATAAAAAAAAAGCTTTTAGGCCAAGAATACAGGTGGCATTGTCCCTCATTTTCTTCTGTTGAGAGTTAAGTGTAAGGTAGATTTTTTTTTCCCCTAGAAGTGCTTAAAAATATCCCACTCTGAAGAATTTCATGGCTGTGTGAACCAGAGAACCAAAGTAGTTCTTATGATTAACATCTCCTTATGTGCCTGTAAAACAAACAGTAGACATAAAACATCTCAAAAGGCTACACATGCCAATGCAGGAAGTATTACTATAGGTGGAAATACAGAATTTATTGTCATATCTTTATTATATATATACACTATCTTTTGAGGTATTTGGGGAAAGATCACACCAGAATCTCATTTCTTTCTGCCATAGAACAAAAGGGTCTCGTTGCATTTGGAAGAAAAGTATTTTTTGATCAGCCAAAACAGAAAGGTAAGCAATACAACACAGTGACACTCTTAAGTAGTGATGTTCCTTGGCAAGGCTCCACTGACATGTTACAACAATCTGTAAAGTCTCCATCAGCTCAACACAGATGCACCTGGGACTTCTGACTCTGTCACTAAGCTGTAGCTGAGGGTTGGGCTTTGGGTAGTCAAACCGATTTGTCTGATTTAACAGTTTATGGAGAGGTATGAAAGTCCCAAATCTCCATGCTTCTGTCTGTTTGCCCTCCTTAATGAGATGAAGCTTCTTACAGCAAGAATCATTTCACCTTCCTTTTCTTTGTGAAGGATCCAGTGTATTTTTGGATGTTTTAAAGTCTATAACACACCAGCCACTTAGAAGTATTCATCTTCTCTTTAGTTTCTTACTGATCTTATAGAGCTATTATCATGTCTCTGAAGATTAACACTTGAAATCAAAGTTGTTCTCAGTACTTTTAATCTGGACAGGTCCTGGTGTTGTTAGACTCTCCCGTTGCAAGTTTCTAGGTTGTCACCTCTTCAGGCTTTATGCAATTAATTTGTTTGTTTAACTTGTTATAAGAAGGGACATTCACACTGATTTCCGTGTGGGAACAAATTGTTCTATAAAGGCAATTTCACATTTTCTTTTAACCTTCTGCCTTTTCCTTTCTGTTTCTCAACTACGCTCTTTATAATAAGAACTGGCTTTCAGCTCACAAGCTCACAAATGGTCTTCAATAAAATTGTAAACCTGTTTTTCCACCAGAAGTCTGCTGCTGAGGCACAAGTTAAATACCGACTTTTGCTGCATGGATGAAAGACAAGATTAAGAACTTGAAACCAGAGAGTTCAAAGACAATACAAACAACACTGATCTTTATAAAAGGTAAAAGGAATAAAAACCAAAAATAGATACCTAGTAAAACAATAAAGGTATGCTATGGATTTAAACTTGACATATCCCTTAAAGACAGAAGTCTCTGACTATTACAACAAGGCTTTATTTCTTAGTCACTCTTCAGTGATGACTTTTTCTTAGTTCATTCTTCAGTGAAGAAATATCTATCTAAAGGATGGCATATATTAACTCTTCAGTCATAGTCAAGTGTCCCTTTCATTTTGGCAGAATAGATGTTGAGCTGGACTCCACGAACAGGTTTTGTTTTGTAGGTTCTCTTCTCCATGTAACCCTGTGTGGATGAATAGTACAGAATAAAAAAAGGTTATTTTATTACCTGGTAAAGATCTGTAGAACACGAAAATATAAAATGTGGTCTTTTTTCTTTATAGTATTTTGAACCTTATCTATTTATAATTTACAGTCATGTATTTGTTCTTACGAGTCTTCTGACCTTTATCACCTTTTGCAGAGGGAAAGCTGTGGCTACTGTTCAATTGCTGGGCAGACTGAACATCAGACTAAAGAAAAGATGGCATTTGTTGAACATCAACAGGAGCTACATCCAGCACTTATGTTTTACAGTCCAAAATGTGTTCATGTTGATTTAGTCTTATTTCATGGCCTCATTCTTTTTTTAATAGATCCATTAATACTATATTTCCCTATTCTAATTACTGAAATCTCATTTCTCTTCCTGTTGAGTTGAACAGTAATTTTCCCATCAGATATAATGGTGCAGTACAAGAACAGAGTTTCTCATCAGAATTAAGTCCCCTCATTCAACAGCTTTTATACATTTATGTGGGTCAAGTATGGTAGGCACAACACATACAAGTTGCTGGAGTCACTTATTTTTTTTCCTAACAATGCTGCATTTTTTGTGTGCTACTGCTTAAAGTTGTTCTACATTTTTAATTAACAAAGGTTCTCTGTGACTAGTTTGTGGCATCTTTTCAGGACCTGACTTACTTTAGAAACAAAAAAACCTAACATAATCATTGCATTTACAGATAGTTTTCCCAAAAAATCTCCAATATGTGAATTTAGGTACTTAACATACAGATAAGCATCAAATAATTTGCTGGATGTCAGTGAACATATGTTTTAAATGCACTTGGTGTGAAACATATATTACTTTAAACATTCATATACCTTTGTGTTTGGGCCTGGTATACAACATCAAATAAGGTCTACGATGTACATTATATCACTCTCCTGATGGCACCATTGATTTTCACACAACCTTTGAACTGAAATTATATATATACATATATATATAATATTCTCAATATTGCTCGTGACTTTCCACAATAAGAAACTCTTATATACCTGTGAGCATTCTTAAAGTCTTCTTTTCAGTCAGAGAGATAAATTTGTCATGTTTATTTTCGTAGACATTCTTAGTATGTTCTTTATGAACATGATGGTCTTACTCAACAGAAAGCAAAGGAGGAGCAGATAAGAAAGGCACACATCATCCAGAAACATGTATGTACCTAGAGATATCTAAAAGACACAATGGATTGAGAAATTTGCTTCAGGAATTCAGTGTTCAGCAGCTAAAGAATTGCAATCCTTATTTTGCTAAAAACAAAAGGCAATTGATCAAAACAAATCTTACTAAAAACTTTAAAAGTAGTTCTTGAAAGAGAAACCAGTTGTCTAGGGAGTATGAAATTATCCACATCAAAGAAATACAAACAGAACAGGTTTTGAGAAATAAACCCCTGATATTTCGTGCTGATGTCAACAATTTGCAGCTGCTATTTCTCTCAATCTGTAATTGACAGAGGTTGAGTCAAAATCTCCCAGGAAAGAGATCTCTCCACAGTGAGAAAGAGGCACAAGGTTGATCCAATACGATAGTTTCTGACCCAGTATGGGAATTCCAACTTGGTCTCTGATAGCACAGTTACAAAATAAGTTGACTTTGGCAGCTTAAGAAGGTCCTGTCCTTCCCCTCCTTTCAGTCTTTGATCTCTTGGCCTTGCTACCTTTCAAGACCCAATCGGTTTTGCAGTCCATTCAGTAAGTATCATAATTCTATCTGGTTTTGTAGAGGACTGGACAAAACAAATTCCTGAATCTAGTATAACTTTTCAAATTCTTGGAATAATTTATGCTTGAAGGGACCTTTGGATTTCATCTGGTCCAATTCCCTGCTCATATGTTGTTCTGGCAAAACTCACACTTGTGGTACACTATCTGGAGAGATGCTGACTAAGTACTACTGAGAGCTTCTGTCTGAACTATTTTCGCTGTCAAGTTCATGTGGTGGGTCACCTTTTCTTGAAGAAAGCATGCAGAAAGAACATGGGTCTGAAATAGAACCAACATGTAAACAGTATTTCTTGTGTCTGCAAACTCAGAAATCTGTGAGCAAACTTTCTTCAGATTTTTTTACCACTTGGAACAGAGTGCTCTACATAGAGGATGAGATTGATTTCATCCCCACATCCCTTGAGCACCAACTTGGTAGCAAGGCACAAGCTGGACTTTTATTCACATACCTCCTTTTCCTTCTCAGCTAATTACTCTATGTTTGCCCCCTACCCATATATCTGAAGTGCTCTCTGCAGGCTTTTCAATATTAATGAGGTTGCTTTGGTGGGATCTCATTAGCAACTGCTTACCCTTCAACATGCTAGCACTTGGAAATTGTGGCCATCAAAACAACAAAAAAACTATGCTTTTTCCCCTGTCCTGTACCCCTCAGGCATCCCAGTAAAGCAAGTGCAGTATGGAATCAAGTGCTATCACTTTTTTTATCCCCTTAACTCATGCTTCCATCTTGCTTTGCCCCTTCTTTATCTATGGGGAACATAATAACATGAGGCTTTGACTGAAGATGTGGGAAAATTAGTATCTCAAGACCATAATCTCATGCTATTTATATTAATAGCAATCCAAAGTGATTCTATGAATGTAAGAAAGGCTGAAATACACCTCTTGTTTTTGTTTCATTTTCTTCAGTGTATTTAATTTTAAAACTGCTTTATAATATATAATAAAAAACCCCACTCCATTGTGTTCTTTACTCAGATTTTCATGGCAGCAGATTTTTTTTTTTCCTTTTGATCAGATTATCCGATGACTTGTCTGTTCCATCAGGTAAGAGTTACAGGACCGGCTGCCTGCAGCTGGGCTTTTCTCATCAATCTGTGTGGAAAACCTGTACTCCCAAACACACCACCACATTGAGAGCTGCATGCACAAATGTAAATGAGAACTAAAAGCATGATGTACTGAATAATAGCTTAAACCACAGTTTAGCATTTGCTGGTGTTAACTCGTGCAGTGTGTCTTTCTAAAGGAACATCGGAAACGAACATGCCCTGTAAGCTGATGGATGAAGAACTGCAGTGTTTCAGTGCCTTCTTGTGCTGATCCCTGGAAGTGCAGGTAAGTGGAACCTCTAAAGATAAATTTCATTCCGCTCAGACATAATAAAGGAACAAATTCCTGCTACATTTTTTCATCTCTTTGCTAATAATGTCCAATAACAATCTAAAATTTATCAGGGAGAAAGATTTTTTTTCTTCAGTGACAGAAAAGCATTTTAACACAATCAGCAGCCACTGTAATAGCTGTGGCTCAAAAAAAATTGTTTTCTATGAAAAATTTCTGTGCTGGGAAAAGGTGCTGCCTGGGAAGGTGTGATGGGGAATTGCTGTTAGTCCCTCAGGCCCCACAAGTGTCTCTCTCTGACTTGTACCTGGACAAAGTCAGTCACATGGAAAAGTCTCCCTCTGTTGTGCCTAGGATTTTCAGGTCACGCTGGCAAGCCACGTAGCTTTCAGCTAGGGACACTAGACTGTTTCATGAAGAAGGAAAGCAGGGATTGCATCTACCACCACTTAGACCTGTACTCTGCTTGCCTCCTCTGCTCTCAGTATGGTGCTGGTTCTGTTGCAAAAGGCGGTGGCCAGGAAAGAACAGCATAAGAAGTGTGGCAAGGAAAGGGGACAGTGAGGCTCATGAATAAAATTCAGGCAAACCTCATGCCCATGTAATCGCCTGAGGGGACAAAACAGTTTTGTGAGCTGGAAGGATTAAGCAAAAGGTAGCTGAACTGAACGTGCAATCTCATCATGTTGCTCCTAAAAGCAGAGGACAGCACTATTACCCCTCAGTAGGCTCAGGATGCAGCACTTCATCCTCTTCTTTGGGCACAGCCATAACAACTCCTGGCTCAGTTCCCTGCTCCCAGAGCAAGCAAATGAAGGGACACAAGGGAAAAACTCCTTTAGATCCACCTTCTTTTTATCTGTCCAGATAATTGGGGAATGAAGAAAAGTTAGGAGTTCTGCAGACTCATGTTTTCATTGCAATATGAGACTAATCATTCCCTTCCTCAAATCTCTACCTTCTGGGTCACAATATCCAGGCAGGTTTGATTCCTGGGTGCTTAGAAAAGCTCAAACGTATGATCAAAAGGCTGAAGAAACAGAAAGCAAATAAGATTACTGAATTTATTATTTTACTAAGCAATTCTGAAATTTTCAAGTTACACATCAAGAGTGTCACTGTTTGAGAGGAGCAGTTTACAGTTTGCAGTACTTTTCTGCCTTTCTTTCTATGGGATTTTTCATTTTCTTCTGAAACAGCTTTCAGGGAGAAACAGCAGCATTAAGCTAACATACCTTTCTGAGGTACGAGCCTGACTCTTACTGCATGAAATATAACGGAAAACATAAGACACTGAAGTTATAGGAAAGAGAATACACACTAGATCTGGAAACATAAATCAAATGCATGGTCTGTTGATCTATGAAACTTCTTCTGAAACAAAATCCCAGAGGAAATCACAGTTCTTGAATAATTTTGAGTGCAGCAGCATTTTGTAAAGTACCCTGATAACACTGACATATTGAAGATTGCTGTGACTCAATTATTTCCACATCACAGTCCTAAATTCTCAAGTAAGATGTTCTCCATAGCCGTCAGCCCTGAACACTCAACGTGAGAGCTAAGGTTCAGGCTAGATTATTTCCACTTTAAACATTGTCACCAGCAATAAAGCTTATCCCCTGTGAATTACATCCACAGAGATACCTATGTCCCCTATGTGGTTTGCACAGGAGCAGTTGCTGGTGGCATTGGAAGTATTTCTTCTGCTGACCCATGAGACTGAATGGGTCCTACAGTTCAACCTCCTCACATCTAGCCTTCCAGCACTACAAGAAATAAAAAGCAGGAAACACATGGTTGTGTTTTTTTAAATTTATGTCAGCCAACAAAACATTCATCAGTAAAGGGGATGACCTGCAGTTCTCTGTGGTAAAATGAAGCTATTTTTACAGAGCTACCAAAAACTACTCTACGTTAAATATCCTGAAGTACAGCGCAGGAAACAGTCATCTGTTCACAGAGGACAGACAAAAAAGACTTAATACAGATTTCCACATCTAATTACTATTGTTCTGTGAAGTTCTCTACCAGTTTAGGATGCATTTCAGATGAAGTTTTTAAAGAAACTACTTTTAAAGGCTGCACATATTTCAATGAGAGTATTCTGTCACTGGTCTTCCATTAGGCCTCCAGCAAGCTAATCAGTTAAGGACTCTCTGGAACAACACCACAATATACCCAATCCATTTGGGTCACTGTGTGAAATAAAAATGTCACTACTGTGGGAGTGCCTTTGTTCAAATGCAGAAATATGCTTCAGCCTGGAGCCAGCTCTCTGTAGGTCAAGACATCAGCTAATGTTGGTTTGGAGCAAGTTATTTTATTTTGCAGTAAAATGAACAGAGGAGGTGTCAGTTCTCTTAGCAGAATGATTCTCTTCTTGCTTCAAGTAAAGGCCCAGCTACTGGTGACACATTTTACTGGTATTCTTAGCTTTTCTTCAGCTGCCTTTTGCATCATGATAACAAGTGGTTTCAAAAACTTGCCTCAATCACTCACAGGGTTAACCACCTTCAATGGAAGGGGTCAATCTATAGTTTCACATCTCAACATATGTTTAGACTACTTTCAGGTTAACAGCAAAGAAGATAAAATAAGTGCATATGGTTTCAGATGCATCTCTATACAAGATTAGAAAATAATTCAGAGGACAAATAATATCTTCTGCTGTTTAGTACTGACCAAAATCAATCTTAGAAATGTCTGCAGTAGCTATATGTATTTGTATAGGACTGGATATTAACCAGACCTATATGAGAGCTCTGTTAAATCTCACATTCCCACCCAGTAGAGCGCAAGAGAAGTATATGATCAAAAGCCAACATATTATCTAAAGCCAGAGATTTCATACAGCATCATTTGAGTTCTAATTACCTAGAAAGAACAAGTCATGTTCTCCCACCTATGTGAGAAACAGGCAGGCTGTGGAGAGGAAGGGAATGCACTGTTCTCCCTGTGCACTTGAGTTAGAACAATAAGCAATGGGTGGAAATTAGACCAAAGTAAATCATCCTTAAGCATAAGAGAAAGCCTAAGACCGTTCAGCATCAGAGTAGATTTCCTGGTTGTGGGATCTCTGTCACTAGAGGTCTCTAAGAACAGCCTAGGCAGATGTCTGTAAGCAATGAGCTAGGGATCCCCCTTGGGGACAGCGTGGAATAAGCAAGCTCTTGAGATGCTTTCCAGACATATTTCCTATGACTCATTCCAGAACCAAGTGGTTTCTCAGACCACTCAGCTCTTAAATAAAAAATAAGTTATTGAAATTAGGGTACAAAAACACCTTTTTTAAATAACCTCTACCCCTGTTTTTGGAAGATGAATGCTGTTACATAATAACTGTATGAATACTACATTATAGAGACATCTGTATACAAGTGAAGGATAGTACTAGTATTAGAAATGGCTGTTGACCTATATGTTCACTTAGGTCAATACAGTTATGTGTAAGTTTATGGTTACTTGTGGCAATCAAGAAATGTTCTCTAATGAAAACAGAAAAGTACAGAACTAGGAGATGTATTAAAATTACTTTCATTAAAGGTCTTCTTGTCCAATCCTTTTTCTGTAAAGTAAAAATTAGAGCTGATTGCTTGATAAAAAAAATTTCAAAAGAAGGAGAAAAGAAGAGAATCTCTTATTATTACTCTTTCTTTCAATAAAATCATTGTGAATATAGCATCCAGAATAATGCATGGGCTATTGCTGATCTCATAAAAGTTTTTGAGTTGGCTAACATACATCTAGAATAAAACTCTACCTTTAGAACTGTAGTACATCAGTTATTACTGCTTTATACAAAGCAATTCCCTCCACAGACACAAAGTTATAAGTCAGAGTCCTTCATCGATGTGTCCCAAATCTCACTACTTCTCTAGAGAAATGAGAATCTACATATTTTAAGAAATAATAAACTGGGAAAAAAGGGAAAAAATATAATAGCCATTCACAATAACCCCAACTAGCAGGTTAGTCTGAGAAAAGCTACACTGTGTAGAATGTGTGGATCTTAAAGATCTTCTGGAAGTCTCACCATCAAACATCCAAAGCCAAAACCTAGCAAGGTGGAATGGTAAGCAAAAGGTATACAACTTTATATACTATACTTTAATCATAAGATGAGTGTACACTCTTACAGGAGAATTTGAAGGAACAGATGTGATACACACTTTATATCTACACCTAGGTAAAGTCCATTCTTTTCTTTTTTGTTGCTGCTGATATTTATAGGCCACAAATACAGGCACAGTGGTAAAAAAGGAGAAGGACACCTGAGGTCCAGAGTAAGAGAAGCTGAAGAAGTGAACAGGAGAAAGCAAAGGGAAAACAAAGAAAGAGAATGCAGCAGGAGATGAAGAAAGTAGGAAAGTATTTGGTCTCCCTTTAATTCACACAACTCTAGAAGGTGTTCAAGCCCCTGAGGGAAACAGTAAAAGGGATTCACTATAACAGGTATAGTTTATTAATCTACCCTTGGAAGGTAAATTGATTTTTCTTAAAGAAGAAGGAAAAATGTGGTTTATAGAAACATATCTCCATGGAATACACTTTACTCATGGAAATTACTGTTCCAGGCTATTCTACTGGTAAATTGTGCATGATAGAAAAAAGCGTTCTGTAAAAAAAAAGATTAGATTTGCAGCTTAGTTTGGTATAGATAACACTGCAATGGTTGCCTGTGTCAGTCTTCATAATGCAAGACATATAATAATAACCACATTTTTGAAGACAATTCTTCTGTGACATCACGTTACACAATTATACACAAAATATACAAGTTGCACCTATCTGGAGTATTCCTCCACCAAGAGAACAGAATACCAGACTTAGAGGAATCTGCGACAGGTGAATTTTGATGTTTTTTCTTTGCTTATGGGAGTGTGTGTTTCAGAAAGTGGTGTTCTTCACATATGAAAACCTTAATTATTTGGGTGCTGAGCCTTCACTGTTCAGGCCATATAGGGGAGTTCATCTCCCCTAATTTTAGACGTGCATATATAGATACCTAGTCTGAATTAGTTTTGACTCTCCCACTAGTCAATGGAAAGAGATAGGCAGAGATGCTCATTTAGTCCTAAAATCGGTGGCTAAAATACAAGCAATGCCTTTCAGGAAGAAACCCTAGTTTCTACACTGACTATAGGGAAAGCTGTAAGTATTTTAGCTCAGATAGTGAACTTTAGGCAATTAAATGGAGATTAATCATACCCATAAGGTCACATCCTCCTCAGTCAATAAATTAACTCTGAGGCATTATATAATGCCAGAATTTTTTGTTGTAAAAGCACTCCAACAATTTTCCCCACTATCTGATCAGAAAAGTTGTTTAAGTTTGAATGAGACTCATTGCTTTTTAAATTGGAATCCTTTTGCTTTCCTGCTTATCTATATTTGAGGCCAGTTGATATCCGTGTGTTCCTGTATTGAAAGTTACATTCTAAAAGTTATTTGGATGCACAAAGATTCAGCCAAACATCCAGTTGGATTTTCTAGGCATACGTCATTTATCCACTGAAGATAATATGGGTTATATCAATTGTTTCTCAGACACCACTTGAAAAACCTGTTTGTTTTTTTTTTTTTTTCAAATCAGGAACACGCTAGTCTACAAGTAATAAAGTGGGTATAGTAATATGGAAGCATACTACGTTTGTATACAGTAAATACTGAGTCCACACTGTCAGTTGGATGCCACTGTGCTGATTATTGTCCTAACACATAATAAGAAACAGATCTACCAATAAAACCTCAGTCTGGGTAGACAAGTCAAAGAAAAGACAAGATAAGAAACAGACATTAGGGCTCAGGTGGGAGGTGGTTTGCACGGGGTTGTGAAGCAGTCTTCCTGGAGAGCCAGATTTACATGCTGGATCTTGTGAGTCACAGGCTCACTATACGCACATAAGACTATGCCTGCTTTCATGTACGCTAGTCACTTATCTCATTTTCTTCACTTGCTGTATTTCTGTTCATCTTATACTTTGTGAATACCATTACTTTAGGAGGTTAGGCATGTCTCCGTATAAAACAGGACTAGTTTTCACTACAGTGTCCCAGCGCTACATCAAGCAGATCCTCCAAGAGACAGTGCCAGCACTAGCACAGTGGCATTTCACCCAGTGTATAAAAATCACTGCAGGGAGATTCAGGAATATGAGACTGAAGAAGCTACTCAATGTGTGTGTGCATGTGTGTGTGTGTGTGCATGGGCATGGGCAGAAACACCTGCTCAAGTTCTATGTTGGAAACAAGGCAAGACTGAATTGTTTACAGCTGCATTCTGATCACTCCGGTTGCCAATGGAAACTCAAATTTACTCTTCTCCTTCCAAGGATACTTAGTCTTAGATGGTTGTTCCTTGATTTTCACCATGACTCTACTAGCATGGTAATCCCAATCAGAATGGGGAAAGTAATGTTGTGACAGCTATAGTTCATACATTCTCTTAGTTTCCTGAAACACCACTGTTAGTATTTACTCAATAAACATATATTAAATAAATATTTATGTACATGCAATATTATCCTGACATTTATTCAACAGAAAAACAAGTTTAAAATATAAGGCTGTAAGTAGAGTTCAGTTATAGGAAAAACAGACATAGAAATGCAGAGGAACCACGCAATGGTAGCTAAGGGTAGTCCCTCTCTCAACAACACTAATTTTATGCCTGTGATAATAAGTACTCAATCTCTGTCATTAAAATGGAAAGGAGAAGAATGCACAACCCCAAAGTTGCAGTCTGTGTGCAAAAAGACCTCTTACAGTAGATCTTCTTAAGACTGACTAGGTGTTGATATTTTCAATTATTTAAGTAAATACAGTAAACTTGACACTGCTCAGCTATCTGACATAACTGGTGTTCATGTTAGCTCTCATGCTGCTAACATGTGTAAACCTTATGATCTAATCTAGTCTCCTGCTCTTGGACGTTCTTTTTTATGGAGTTAGACCTTTTTTTTTTTTTTTTGAGATCTTTGTAATTCTCACAGCTAATGCTAGCCAAATGCCCTAAGTCATGCTGCCACAATCTCATTTTAAAGCTGTTGTTGCTGTTGTTTGAGCTCTAACTTTCAATTTCCTCTGGTACAAAGGAGTATGAACAACCAGTCCTGCCCCTATTCCCAGGACCTTCTGAAGCCCCCAGGTAGTGACGGCAGGTGCCTATAGCAGCAACATTCAAGGAGAGGCAAAGTAACAGGGTAGTGACAATGACATGTAAAGGACAGCACAATGCAAGCAATGGCAACTGTCAGAGAGAGCAGAAACATATAAGCTGTCGTGGAGAGGCAGGAAAAATCCACCTGTGCACATAGGGCGTGTTTTTTTCTTGCACTAGTATTCCTAGCTCTGGCATTGCCTCCCTTCTTCACTTCTCTAGTCACTCTGTCAGAGCGAAGGAAGAGGAGGGATTCACAAGAGCCAAGTGACAACATGTAGTTCCTCCCAGTATTTGGTGCCTTTTCATTTAACAAACTCCTTTTTAATAGTACACTCTATTAATTAGACCAGTAAAAGAAGGAGTGTCCACAAAATGGGTTCCTGTAGCTACCTATTTTTAACACTTTATTTTGGCTGTCATCAGCACGTATCTGGCTCCGAAAAAATGAAGATCAAATTGTTCACCACCATCGGAACATAGCTCGAGTGGGATAAAGGTCATGTTTTGAAATGGTTAAAGCAATGTGTGCTCCAGTCCAAACCTCCAATTTCAAACCAGAACCAGCTGCTGGAGCCAGATCTTTAAAGGTCAAAATAATTGTGAAAGGTACATGCAACAGTGAACTTTTCAGGTAATGTCTCTCTAAATGGGTAGTGAGGAATTACAAACGGATTACTTTTCTGTGGTGCTATATCCTAATGCAGGGAGCATCTGAATGCAGGTAGTACTTTCAGAAGTTGACTCCACTTCTGCTGGATCCTGAGTGCCTAAATGGGATCATGGCAACATTTTGCTGCACCTGTGAGCACAACTATCTAAAGATAACGATAATCAAGCCTACTGCCCATTCTACAGAGACAAGTCACATTTGTCATCACTTAACCAGTCCACTGAAGATACAGTTGATTAGTGCTTCTGAGAAGTGGTTCCTTGATATTTAGGTGCTTTAGATGATCCTTATTCCATCAAACTTTGAACACAATGTCCAATGTGATTAATTAATTAGAAAAGGGAGAGGGAAGTAGAAAAAGGAGAGAGGGAAAATTTTGAACTTCAGCTCCTTCACAATTTGAATGCAGATCTATCCATGGATCAAAACTGGTAATCTCGTTAAAAAAAAAAAAAAATAAAAAAAAAATTGAAAACCTTATTGAGTGGAATAAGTACTGCAACCATGCCTCTCTTTCTCTCAGGAGAATCAGAAATGCTGTATGAACTGAAATATTTCACTTTTTCTCAAGGATATAATGGACCGGAATCTTCATTGCTTTTCACTTAAGCAACCAAAGTCCATCAAGGACCACTAACAGAAAAAACATCCTTTGAAATCTTTTAGGAATTTGATTTTGCTGTATGAAAGACAACAAAGCATGTTGAGAACAGCAGCATCTAAGAGTGCATTGCACTATTGGGAGAAGGAGTAATATATGTGCAGAACGAGATCTAAAGTGTCTTCAGCTGAGTCTGCTTACCACTCAAAAGATTAGCTTTTAATGCTTTTTGAAGATAATTGTTGCTCAGCTTTAGCTGTAGCTTTGCTCATCTTTGTAAGATGCTTAAGCAATTAGAGATAAATTTTATAAGAAATGTGCTTGACTTCCTTGGAAATATGCTGCTGTTTATATTTGCAAGAGCCTGTATTCACTTAAGTCCTATTCTCTTGAAAATCCCATATAAAATCCCTGCATATTTTCATACTTAGACAATTGTGTGAGCCTGCATTGTAACTGAATTTTCCTAAACTGAAGGAACTTGCTTTTAAAAGGGCAGAGTATCAAGTGCTCAGCTTGAATCATCATTTTTTGTTAGTTATCTGGTTGTGATCCCCCTTTTCTGTCTTCTAACTTAAGATTTAAAAATTCCAAAGTGACTATTGCTGATTTAGAGGAAATCAGACTGCTATGTTACTTGTGATCCTTAAGATTTCACTGTGGATTACTGGGAAAGCTTTGATGTTATATCTTTATGTAAGTGACAGTTATGCAGAGGTAACTTAAGTCCCTAGAATAGTTTTTCATCTGACTGAAAGGAAGACCTTTGCAAGTTCTGGCTGTTACAAACACTGATGCAGGAGCCAAGTAAGCATCTTGTACTTGTTGAATTAAGCTAATTTTCAGTCTAGCATCTAAGAGGCTCTTCTGTGTGACTCAGCAAAAAACTTTTCCAATATTTAAGACTGACAGAAGGAGACTGCATAAAGAGCAGTTAGTGATCTCCATGCAGGGTAACCCAGGCTGGATTTCAAGAGCATCTTCATTGTGTTTATAGCTAACTGCCCTGCAGAGCATTACAAATGATAAACACTCTGAAATAGTTTTAATTGATGTATTCTGTTACTTAAACATACTCAGTTAGAAGTGATCATGACATAGGTTCTAAGGGGCATTTTCTAACTGGAACACTCTTTTCAGTGGTGTTAAAAACATGATGTACAGCTGATCCTATCCGTCTCAACTTTGGCTAAGAAACTGGCTTTGGCCTTAAATAGTTTGGGTTCAGGTGACGACTAGGCAGCCTTATGTTTCTGTGGCAATTGTTTATGCCTGTAAATATGTTGTGTTACACAGTTTATTGTTAAATTCTGCATGAGCTTTGTTAAATACTTGACTCAATGTCTTAGTTTTTATTTTCTTTTCCACATAAAATCTGATGTCTTTGCTTTTTAACAGGTAAATTTCCACTCACTTCTGTGACTAAATGTTTCAGTTATGCAAATATGCTATAATTTAAATAATTCTGGTGGCATTAACCTCAGTTCTTGTGAGAATTATTTTCAGAAAGCAACTTGAAATAGATTACTTTCCTCTAAACAATTATTTTTTCCAGAATTGTGAAATAAACTTATTGCTAGAATTTCTTCAGTTGTCTGATGATAGCAATTAAGTCAATATGAGTCACATAAGAAAAAAATAGTTTTTAGTTCTCAAGGATAATGGCCTGAAATTCTGGAGAGAAACTTTTTCCACTTAGCACGTAGTTATATTTATATTATATTTATAACACTTTTTAAAGAGCTGGTCCAGAGCCTTGATAATTATGAATGCTGACTTTTCAGTAAGTCTTAAAAGAAAAGAAAATTCCAAAGATTTGGAAGAAAAACAGTGCTGTGCCAGTACTTAGGAAGTGTAAATAGAAATTATCCACCTATTGAAAGATCTATCAGCCTGATTTTGTTCCTAAAAATATACTGGAACAGTTCAGTCTGGACTCAGTTAATGAAAAAGGTCAGCAGTTTAATCAATGTGGTTCATCAAAAAGAAAAAAAAGGAAATTACAAGTTTTTATTATACCGGTAGATGGCAATGTAATATATTTAATTTTCTAGAAGACATTCTATTAAACTAAATTAGACTACAAAATAAACACTGCAAACATTAAATTCATTAAAACTGAAGGACGTAACTGTTATATTTTGAGATATGTCAATAGGTAATTATCTCTGAAAGGGTGTGTTTCTAACAATCTCCTGCAGGGACTGGATCTTGGTCTTAATGAAATTAACACTTTTATCTGTGAACAGCTAGAAAACATATAACCATTACTAATAAATTGTGCAAGTGAACTCAATAGTGTAGTGAATCACTAACAAACAGTGAGCTAGACTATCTCCAACAGCAAGCGAAAAATATGCACTTAATGTGGCCAAATGAGAATTCATCTATCTGACAATGAAACAAATAGCTCATACTTGCAGATGTGGCAGTTCTAAGAAATTATCTGGGATTTATGGAGGATAATCAAATAAACATGAGCTTTCAGAACAGCACTGTCACCAGCAGGGCTAACATGCTGTGTTAGAGTAATTGGGGTCTGTAAGCTTACCCTTACTGTGAGCACAGCCGTGAGAAACAGCTCAGCTGACACTACAATAACCTATAACAATAAATAATGAGCAAAGGAGTATGGAAAGGAGAACAATAAATTGGACTCAACTTGAAAAAAAAAAAACCAAACCTGAATCACAAATGGTACGCTGAAACACTCATGGACAAGCGAGGGCCCTGACACTGATGTTTGTGAAACCTCTAAGCTGCCTCCTCTCCTTTTCCTAGTTTCTGGGAGCCCAGGTGTCCCCCCTGGCCCCAGTGGGACAAGGTGGGCTCCTTTGGGAGGCTCTGGCCAGCCGGGCAGGATCCCGCGG
>NW_010135860.1:0-10867 GCF_000699245.1 Pterocles gutturalis
TCAAATAATGACATTTCATTAAAAGTTTCCCACTTTCAAAAAAAAATCACTAATATTACCCCTTTAATAATACAAGGTCTCCAACAATTCATGCATGGTCCAGATGCAGGACATGGGGTTTGTCCCATTGACAAAATAGGAAGTGTGGGGGATTGCAACAAAATTGTAGTGTTGCAAGCTTTGATAGTGGGGTTAGAGCACAACTGGAGCACAAGGGATGAGAAGGGATTCTCCAGGTCTCTTGCGGGATTTGGAAATAAGGAAGAGGATAAAGGCGTAGGATTTAGTTTGTACCCTCCCAAAAGAGGGCACTAGGAACTCTTTACAGCTATTGCAAAGAGAAGTTCACTCAGCTCTTCTGAACACCGCTTAAATCTCTCTTCAGGTCCAAATAAATATATGAAAGAAACCCAGAGCAGATCATTTACTTCAAAGGATGTGTCTGCCATTTCGTTCCCATTCACTCCAGCTCAGCGTTAGCCAAAAGCTGTCACAACCCTGGCCCAGGACAAGCCTTAGCAGAAGGCAGCAGCGTGTTTCCTCCCCGTTCTTCTCCTGTCGCTCTGCTGAAGCACTGGCATCGGGAGATACACCTATTACGTTTCACAAAAAGAACAGAGAAGCTATAAATCCCGACAGCGTATATTTATTGAAAATGTAAGTAATAACACTAATCCAGATAATGAGCTGTATGTTTCCCCACCTCAGAAAACCTCTTAGCCAGCGGAAATAAATCCACTTGAAACTTAGCAGCCGACTCACTTGTTTTCGTTCTTTTTTAATCTTCTTCTCATCACGAAACTGCCTTCCTCAGGTACATTGCATTATCAATGGACCATTTTCTTTCCAGTAGCAATAAACCAGCTTCAAAACCAGTTCAGCTGTTATTCTCTATGCTGTAAATGAGATGAAGAATCACTTTTCTGAATTGTGTCAGTCACAGGATCACAAGATGTGAATAAATCACCTTGAAGGGCTATGACCTGTTTTTTTTTTCTACCATAAACAGCTATATGGCGATACACCATGCAAAAAATGTGGATAACTGTTAGACTAAACCTCTTAATAACTTGTTTTAAGTGACAACAAGGTCCTACTTAAACGTGTCCTAAATAAAGATTATTTTTTTTTGTCCTCCGGATTGTAATCTACTGTCACATTATCCGACTGTTTTACCCTGCTCTGTCCCTTGGACCAATCTCAGTCCCTAACATCTAGCTGGCCTGTAGCTATCTCCGAGTCTTATTTTTTTCTGCCTCTTGCATGAAATTTTGGTAATCAAAAGTACTTTATGAAACCGTGACAATTATATCAGAGAGTTACTTTTACTCCCAACAGGGAAGATTATGCTCCAGCTGAACCCTTGTGTCTTCTAAAAATATTTTATAGTAGGTTCCATAAACTAAACCAGGTGTTATCAGAAGGGATGCCTCACGAAAGGATGTTAAATCTCTGCTGCCCATCTGTTTTCCAAGCAAGCTGAATGGTTCTGAGTAAAGTGCTCATAGTTTTGAAAAATCAGAAGTCTTACAAAATTATGGTGATTTTATGACCACAAACTGCCAAGATGACCATGTCATTTGGCCTTCCTTGTAGAGTTGTGCACAGTTCATTGGATGATTGAAAAGACATGATTGGCTACGATAGCAGAAGGCAAATCAGCATAGATATTCCTTCTAATGTTCTTATAACTTGAGAAAGGATTTAATCATTGACTAAGCCTACTTGCTCCGTGTCCATAATTTTTGTTGGGGTTACAGCAAACTTTCAGGAACCTAAAGTACAATTTAATAAACATAAATCATGAGAATACTCAACGTTTTGACCCATACTCTTCCTTGTTCTTCTTCCATCTGCAGGTACCGATTGATGACTTTAAAATTAACTCTTCATGTTCAGCTGCCGAAATTCTAGAGATTGAGTTTTCAGTATCAACAAATTTTCCAGACTGCAAATCTTTCTTGGGACTTTTTGAGGTCTAATTTTTTTCATGTCCATGTATCAAATTCTTAGTCATCATGGCTGAAAATTGTATCACTACAACCTTCCTTTGAGTTTACCTGAGACAACTACAGTCTGAAGTGCCTGTGAGGTTTTTAAACTTTTGTTTGTTTCTAATAACAATAATTTTCCTCTATCTTTAAATACTCATGCATGTGCACATCTATATGCTTGGAAAATGGTTCAATGCACTGTGTGTTCAAGCTTCTTTCATATCTTATAGATCTTCTGATCAAATATTATTTTGTGGCAGTTGAATTCCATAGGATAAATGTATATTGTGTATAAAAATATTAGTTTTTAGTAATGTTAGAGTATATTGTTCTGTGAGATTTACTAAAACAGTCATACCCTCCAGAAATTAATGCACATGTCTCCAGTACTGCTGGTGTTCAATGTGTTTATATCCTTTGGAAGGTGATCAGAACATATTTTTCAACACAATAAATCTCATAGATAAATATATTTTTTCTTATACCTAGTTTTTTGGGGAATAAAATTATATATATTGAATAAATATTTTGGACCATAAGGTTTTCTTATGGTAACTTGCTTTTGAACTGTTCTCTTCAAGTATTTGGCACAGCAAGGACTGATTTGACCACACCAACTTATTCTCATTTCTTGAAGGAATAAAAAGCTTTCCAGCAGAAAAATGGTAAAGGATTAGGGTTAATAATACCCTCTGAGATGAATTTTTGAATCACAAATCCTCTTCTGAACAGCTGTGATAGTACATCCATTTTAAAATATTGAATGAGACAACATAATAAAGAGCAATAAAGTATTAGGTATTTGTATAAAATATAGGCACAAGTCCAATTTGGGTTGTGGTGGGGTTTTTTCCAGTTATTTGATTTTATAAATTATTTATATATTTATGTGTCTACTTAACTATTTTTATGCATCTATATTGATTTATTTGCTCAAACAATCTGTCTCATCACATAATGCGAAAAATAATAATTATTTATGTTATTCATTCTGATTATAGTGATACAACAATGATGTAAATGATAACTTCACACATTATGCAGTTATGGTATAGTTGCATAATTGTGTAGTAATCTATTTACAGGTAATAAGATAAATACATAGGGGAAAAGAGTGAGAATTCTATAAATGTAATTTTACTGATTTTTTTTTACATTGAAAATCAGATTTTCTGCACTACAAGTTAAAAAAATAATGTTAAATATTCTTCAAATAGTAAGAAAAATCCTTCTGCAAGCATACAAAGAGAGTGAAAAAAAAAAAAAAGACCCACCTGCAAGCATACAAAGAGAGTGGAAAAAAAAAAAAAAGACCCACCCAACAAATAGTCTGTGTACTACCTCAGACCCTAATTTCACATATAGCCTCTGCGTTACTAGCATAATGCAAGCTCTGTAGTAATAATAAAAAGCGGTAATAGCCCAGTTTTTCCTTGAGTTTTATTACTTAAATTCACATGTTGGTCTGTCTGCAGGGCAGCTCTGTCAACACATGGAGAGCAAAGCCTCTCTTAGAAGAGCCAGGGAGGGGCATATTCTCTTCTTTTATTATTACTGTTATTATTTTGTACCACAGCCGTCAGAGGGAAATCATTAGAGGAAATCAATTCAGGATGTGAACAAAGCAAATATTTTTAATAACGGACTTTTTATGACTCATTGTTCTCACCAGTTGCTCCGGCTGCATAGGCTGTTTGTCAAAGGGAAGTTCACCTTCAAGTTTAAAAAATTAAAAAGTCCATAAGAGTCTTCATGGCATCATCTTGAAAAACATATTTAATAGTTTCCTAGAGTTGAGGTTGGTTCCAAGGAAAAGGAAAAAGAAAAGGAAAAAGAAAAAGGAAAAGAAAAAGAAAAAGGAAAAGAAAACAAAAAAGGAAAGAAAGAAGAAAGGAAAAAGGAAAGGAAAGGAAAGGAAAGGAAAGGAAAGGAAAGGAAAGGAAAGGAAAGGAAAGGAAAGGAAAGGAAAGGAAAAAGGAGTTCTGTTCTTTCTAGGTTCACTGGGTATCCCAGCCTACAAGAAATGCTCTTCATTCATAGCCCTGCTTCTCCTGACTGTTCGGCTCAGCTTTTGCAGAAGACATTTGTTGTCTAGTCAAATACTGAGGCATATCTTGCAGATCTCCTCTTCTCCACTGTCGTACTCCTGGATTGCACTGAAGTGAACCCGGAATGAGAACAGTGTAAAACTTTATACATAAGCAGATCTCCTCTTGTCTACTGTCGTACTCCTGGATTGCATTGAAGTGAACCCTGAATGAGAACAGTGTAAAACTTTATACATAGGTTAAGGAAAAAACATAATATTCTAACTAAACAAAGCATTATATCCATATATTAGTCTAAAAGACTATTAAAAGTAATAAGAAGCAATGTCATTTTAATAAAGAGGTGGAGTTCTTAAAAAGGACAAAATAAAATCATATGCTCTGAAACCAAAAGACCACAACGGCTGTTTATCCCAGCATATATTTATTGGTAGCATTTGTCAAAACAGCAGGAAAAAAAAATAATATGCTGGGAGATACTGGTCAAGAAAGAACCACAACGACTGTTTATCCCAGCATATATTTGTTGGTAGCATTTATCAAAACAGCAGGAAAAAAAAAAATATGCTGGGAGATACTGGTCAAGAAAGAGCATGGCTCCAGGTTCATCTGGATATTCATGTCCCAGCTCTTGATGTAATTTCATGTATGTTTTAAATTTTTTTCTCTATAAACAGTGAATCATGGAATCATAGATGGTTTACTGTTTATCCCAGCATATATTTGTTGGTAGCATTTATCAAAACAGCAGGAAAAAAAAAAATATGCTGGGAGATACTGGTCAAGAAAGAGCATGGCTCCAGGTTCATCTGGATATTCATGTCCCAGCTCTTGATGTAATTTCATGTATGTTTTAAATTTTTTTCTCTATAAACAGTGAATCATGGAATCATAGATGGTTTGGGTTGGAAGAGACCTTAAAGATCACTTAGTTCCAACCCCCCAGCATGGGCAGGGATGTAAAAAAACACCTTTTATTTTTCTATCAAAGGCAAATATTTGCAGGATTTTGGTTAGAAGTGACAACAACTGGCCAGGAAATCTCAGTTCTGTTTGATAAAAAGTGGAAGCAGAGCAGATCAAACCTATTAAACCTGGAACCTATTAAAAATATGTTGTGAACAATCTTGAAAGAGTGGAGGCAAAAGAGGAGGTGTGAAATATCTTTTCACCAAGAGGATGTGAAGTAACTATTTTCATGAACCTGCAGTGCTTGGTTAGTTTGCAATGACTTGGTTCTGGATTTCTCACATCCTGTCTGAGTATTTTAACTATTGTCTATTTTTTTTCACATGTTTTCTTCCTGTGCTGCCAATCAGACATTGCACCCTCAACTGAAAAAATTAAAGTAGAGCTGAAACCGGTATACTTGTTAGAGAGGAAAAACAAAAAAACTAACCTGATATTTTTAAACTTATGAAATAAATACATAAATATAGTATTTGAAGCTCAGTTGAGAAGGGAAACACACAAGGACACTAACTGAACAGGATTTAATTTTCCTTTGCATTGGAAATTGAAATTGTCTGTGGAAATCAAATACTCATGATGAAACTTCAAAAGTTCAGTGAAAATCTCTTTCTTCTGTCATGAAATGTGTTTTTGAAATGAATATTTTGATACTAGTGCAGCATAATTTAAGTTTTTTGGGTAGCATATCTGCACTGGATACTTGCCTCCACTGATATAAAGAAATAAAAAGAAGACTGAACATTTGAAAAGGTAGGAGGAAGAAGTGAAATAACTGAGGGCAATGAACTTGACAGAAAAGGAGAAAAAAAAATTTAAATCCATAGGAATACTTGATGGTCAAGAAAATAGAGGAAGGAGAACAGAACCAAAGATGGAAAATGTCTCTAAAGTAATACAGAAGTGATCACAAGACTGGAAAAAGAAGTTTGTGCTGACAAGAGAATTAAGGTAAAAAGGAATTTGTCAATGTAAAAGAAAGAAATTAATAACAGATCAAGAGAAGAAAAAGCAGAAGAGAGAGACGTGAAAATAAGGACAGAAAACAAAGACAAACAAATCTTAAAAAAAAAAAAAATAAACAAGATTTATCGTACCGCAGGGCTAAGATCAGTTCCCTACTGCATCTGAATGATTTCCCTCCAGGACCTCATTTTTAGAAACAAATGTATTTTCTTTCTTAGCTCTTTGTGGCTGAGAGGCTGAAAGCAGGGAGGGGAGACCTAAACCATCTGAGTCATACACAAATGTGAGAGCTGAAGGTTGAAAGGAATTTCATCTCTGATCCTTTGGGGCATTGTCTAGTTTAAATACCATTCACTAAAGGAAAATAAAATACATCAGCTCCTGTTTGTTAGAAGCTCCAATAAGGTCCTTCCTTTCCTTGGGTAACAGCCTGTGTAATGTTCCTTTACAGTCACAAGTTGCGACATGCAGGCTTGCAAAGTGCCTCTCATAATTCATGGACAACGTTCAACCGAGGGGATGGTCTGGGTATGTGTGTGTTCGCAATTAGTAACGTCAAGCCCTGGTTCGTAAGGTGTTAAGGTTTTGTGCAGGGGAATGCTACCCGTTGTGTTTTAACATTTGCTGCTAGAGCAGAAGAAAACTTTTAATTCCTGTGAATTGCATCATCTCTTCTAGGGCACCAAAAGGGGACGTGGCACACACTTCTTCACCCTGTCACATTATATTTAATGATCACAGTTAGCACACATAAGATATTGATCTATGTATAAAAAAGAAAGAGACAGAGAAGGGGTAGCACAGGAATTTACTTTTTTAAGCAACAGAAACCAAACCCAGCTTCTAGGGGCCCTAATTTCTTCTTTGAACCCCACATGGTATTTTAATGAAATTATTTTCCCCACTGGTCAGTGAAGTAAAAATGTGTCATTCCTGTATATCTTTGTAAAGACTGGGCAGTGAGACTACGTCTTGAATAATAATAAATAGTGCCAGGAAACTTTCAGAAGCAATGGAGCTCAATCACCCACACTGTTAAATTGTTAATAATGTCCTTAGTAAGTTGTTGGCCCAGGCCATCTATCAATCTCTAAAATTAATTCCTGGGCGTGACTTGGGAGTTACAATGAGGCAGGAACTATTCTTGACAAAGATCGTGGAGGTGGCCATCCCAAAGAGGGAAGGAAAAAGGGCTTCGGGGGTGCAAACCATTCTGGATTAGTTGTTTTCAAGGCCAGAAAATAGTTTGTAGGCATGTTTCATGTCTAAGCATCGATGTAACTTAAGAAACTGAGCACTCAACATAAAAAATAAGTGATTATTTGGTAAGCCAAACTGACCTGATTAATGAGAAGAGGAAAAAAAAAAAAAGCTTCAATCACTTAGTGTAACCCCTGCAAAAAAATTAATGTTTTCCCTATCCTCATAACGTCATCAGACTTTCACTTGTGCAGTTTGCTCGTTAGCATCCTGTCACCGTGCTGACGTTTGAGGTGGACACCTCGAATTTTTGTTTGTCTATGCATGAGTGCCCATCCTAAGCCACTAAGGTAATTGCAGCCCAAGCCTCTTGAATCAGAAGCACGCTTGCATTCAGCCCATCAAAACCACTGAAATTAGTGTTCAGGTCTTCGTTAAAGCTCAGCATGAGCGTGGTTCCCCTGTGTCCAATGTAGTCACACGCTCAGGATTATTCTTAGCTGAATATGGGTTTGAAGATCAGTGGATGTGGTGGTAACGGTGGGTGGTAACCCTGCACTTGGGAAGAAGGCAGGCGTGGTCTCTGTGAAGAACAATATAATCCAGATTATCAACTGCTGAGAATCAGTGCAGCAGCCCATCGACAGTCCAACTGCTAAAATAAACCCCTCTGCCTCACAGTTCAATTGCACAGAGAGGTGTGTGGAGGCTCTCCACACCTTGCCTTGGCATGTTAAATCTCCACTGAACTGGAAGATAAATCCATCCTCTGCTATCTCAATATTGTTTGACCCAGAGGAGCAGGACAGAAAACTTTGGTAGGATTCATCCCGTTTTGTTCTCAGCTCTTGCACTGTAGAAAGGTATGGTCACCCCAAACTGCTTCTACAGTCAGCTGAGAGTAAGAGATGCTGCTAGAAGACATTTTTTCTGGCTTATTTTCCCATCTATCTTTGAATGAAATGAATCATGACCAAGAAACTTTAATTTATTTCCATAGGTCAGGTATAGACACCTGCACAACAGATTGATAGGATGTATGAGATTAATACCACAATGTAAAACCTAATGTTTAAGTCTCACTTCTTTCAGTTGACAAAGTGCTCATCATTTCATGAAACCTAGAACTTGACAGATTTGGAAAAAATTTGTTGTATCTGTGCTCAGAAAGAAGGAAAAGAAAGGAGAGGAGAGGAGAGGAGAGGAGGAAAAAATAAAAAAGAAAAAAGACAAAAGAAAAATTAAAAAATAAAAAAGAAAAAAGGAAAAAAGAAAAGGAAAAAAGAAAAGAAAAGAAAAGAAGAAAAGAAAAGAAAAGAAAAGAAAAGAAAAGAAAAGAAAAGAAAAGAAAAGAAAAGAAGAAAATAAAGAAAAGAAAAGAAAAGAAAAGAAAAGAAAAGGAGAAAAGAAAAGAAAAATATTATCTCAGAGCAGCTGTAGCAGTTTCTGTTGATGTTCTGCCCATCCCTTGGGGTCCAGGGCCCTCACCTCTGGGTGTCCAGCCCCACCTTTGCACGGCAGATCTCGAGCTGCCTGGTGGGGCGAGGGCAGAGAGGTCCCTGCGAGTGATTCACAGCCTGCGAAGGCACTCAGTGGCCTTTTCAGAGCAGAGAGGAAAAGTAAACAAAAACAAGGCCTGCCTGGTTTGAAGCTGAACTGGAAAAAGTTACCACAACACCCTGACATCACAGGTTACCGGTGCCAACTTATACATAGGGCTTTTTCTTTTTTTTTTCTTCTTTCCCTTTTTCCTTTCTAATCTTTACCACTCATTAGCTTCAGCTATCCTCTCACTATTGCCTGTTTTTTACTTCCAACATCAATACTACCATGGCTTTAACTTTCCAGGTATTGGTTGGATGCTGGAATCGGCCTCTGGTCGGAAGATAGCGGTGAGAATAAACAAAACACCTGATCTGGCCACTTGCTGAGGATCTCTGTGCTCAGTAATGCTTGACTGTCTCATATTCATCCCTTGGAAATGATCAAACTACTAAAGCTTATCAGTGAAGCCAGGATTCCTCGAGTGTCCTCTGAGAAATACAATGATGAAGCCAAAAGGAAACCCGGAAATTCTGGAGGAACCTTCCTGAGCCCAGAGAGAAAGATCCAAGCCTCTGTCTTTAGGATTTATGAATAATAGAGGAGGAGAGGTTTCCAGGGATGGTTCTGCCAGCAGATCTTCCTTGGATATCTTTTGAATCAGATACAGTATTGGAAGGGAGCCGCCGCTACTCCCTTTGGTGCTATGTAGGCAATAAATATCCTTGGGAAAGCAGAACTTTATTTTACTCTGTCTCCAAGTAGCTCATGTCTGAGGGAGAGATTACGGAGAATTTAAAGGTGATGTCAACATAGAAACGACAGTTTATTGTAACCCAGAATGCTAAACTTTGCTAATTAGTGTACGAGAGGGATATCTGAATAACTGCCTCTATGCTGGTCTTGTTTTGCAATCCACGTTTAGATATACTGCAGGGCTTGTCTTTACCTAAATCTTCGTAGATTAGAGTGTGGAGCATGACTGAAGGGGAATTAAGCTTTCCTCAGCCCTGCACAAACAGAAATGTTACTGAGCCTCCAGGAAAGCCAGGCTGACCACAGCAATGTCCTCTAGCAATGTGTGTAGAACTTGTTTCACTATACGAAGATCTATAAAAATAGTAATTAATAAGAAAAAGCAGAGCAATGCTGTCACTGTAGGGCAGAAAGAAGTCAGCTGGAGATATCAGAGAGCTATTGATGGAAATTGATAGAACGCAAAGGAACATCAGAGCTGATCTAGATGTCATTTCAGTCACACTTTATTAGAGAACAGATGTCACCACTCAAATATACAAATACGCACATATAGAAACACTCAAAGGAAAGCAAGCTACTATTTCTTTGTATTGATTTATTTAATAGTTTTTTTGCATGCATTTTCAAATTTACCAACCCTGATTCCCTCTGGTCAAGGAAGACTAGTCCTATCTTTTTCCTTTCTTTTCCCTTTCCCTTTCCCTTTCCCTTTCCCTTTCCCTTTTCCCTTTCTTCTTCTTCTTCTTCGTCTTCTTCTACTACTACTACTACTACTACTTTTTTATTAAATGGGGTAAAACTTTATACTTCTCTTCTTGTTTTTCTGCTTGAGCTGTATTTGATTATACAGGTGCCTGCAGACCTCTTTCAAATTTTATATTCCAAAGATAGTTGGTTTTTATTTTCATATTAAATTTCACTGGCAGGAGATGGGGCGAGGGAATCTAAAATTATACTTTTTCCTCGTGTTTGAATAAATCTAATAATAATAACACATAGATGGCAGCTAAAATATTCCGATCAGTTTTTACTGCTTTACAGAAAATTCCTGTGCTCACGAGAAAGTATACAACCAAGGCTTGTAAATTAGGCAAAGTTTTAGGTTTAATCCTGTCAGTGGCTGTGTTGTTAGTGACTTTAAGGGAGCTGAGATTTCGCTTTTTTAGTACACCTGCATTAATCCACCCTGATTTAGACCTGAAATCTGTGGAAGTGTACAAGGGAGGAAGAGGACATGGGGTTTTGGTGGGGAGGCTGTTCTCTGACTTAATAAATTATCTCTTACCATAATAAATGCCATGATTTAACAATGTGAAGTTTTAACAAAGATTCCTAGGACACAGCTGCACTAAGATGAGGGTATGATCCCTGGAGGGGTTCAAGGCCAGG
>NW_010135861.1:0-355 GCF_000699245.1 Pterocles gutturalis
CAGAGTTCATACCTGCACCAACTGCACCAAGCCCACCCCAGCTCTACGAACACCTGACTGTAAAGGACCGACTGCCTGTCAAAGGCCCTGGGAAAGGAAGGCCTTGGGACGTCTCAAACATCTTGGTTGCACAGAGGCAATAAGGCAATCATCCTCTTCCTTGCTGATAAGAAGCAGCAAAGAACGCACTCCTGAGAGACCCCCCAAGGACAGCCCCATGCCAGGTTCCAAAGGATGCTGAAAAAATCCTTTCTGACTCTCTGAAGACTTTGGTCTCTTCTGTCCTTTTCCTTTCTCTTTTCTCTTCAAGCACCTCTTGATTTCACTCTCCGGCGCATACTGGAAAACCTGAGAA
>NW_010135861.1:385-27259 GCF_000699245.1 Pterocles gutturalis
ACTATAACGTGCGGCTTTTCCTCTTTTCAGTATCAATAAGCAATTACAAGTTTTTCTTTTTAGAGATAATAAGTGATCATTACACCATTAATGGCTATAGTATTGTAAGTTTTAGTATTGTCAGTAGGTGGTAGTATTGTTGTTATGAGTTGTCTTTACCAAGTCATTTGGTTTTTGTAATTGTTACATTTTCACATTTTTTACATTTCACATCCCACATTTCCCTTTTTCCCTAAAGATTATATGCATTAAAGTTTTATTAGCCAGTATTCAATTGTTTGGTGTTGCTTCACCTTCATTTGCCCCAAGGCGATCCACAGAACCTCCAAGAACCCCACTCACCCCCTCACCCCGGGGTGGTTTACAAGCTGGGTCACGACACTGACCCCAAACCCCAGCCTCTGGAACAGACCCCGACTCTAGGGCCAGCCCCAGGTCTCATGTTGGCAGCAAGCACATTGCTTTCCCCTGTTCAAGTACAGGGATGGGAACAGGCAGAGCACCCCCAGTGCTGATATTGTCTGCCAGAAAAGTAACCAGCACCATCTCAACATCAAGTTCCTTCAGTGCTGAGGAACAACCAGACTCTATTTCAATAGGAGATAAAATTGGATAGAGCCAAAAGGGAGCAGGTTCTACATTCCTCAGGTGAAAAACACAACCAGGTATTTAGATACATTTAGAAATAATTAGAACCAATGTAATTTGAAGTTAGAATTGTAAGTAACTTTGGGGTTTTTTAACATTTTAGAGCAAAAAATTCATTTTATCCTCAAGACAAGGACTGGTATCTCCCCAGCCTCTGGTTTCCCGGAGCAGTTTTGCAGGGCATCGCTTTAACTGGGCATTCTGCAACACTACCAGACAGATCGCCAGGACGATTTAGAAGATGAGTCTGAATTTTCACTTCCAAAAGAAGTTTTGCCCCAGTGCAGACCAGCTGAAAAGCAGTTAAAGTTGCTTCCTAAGAACTGCTCTCTTGAGGAGAAACTCAGTGCCTGATTTAGGGCTGTCACAAAACCCAAACCCAACCCAAAACGCCCCAGCCACTGTGTTCTGGCCCTTGGCACTGACAGCAGAAACAAGCACTGGCAACCGTGATGTGACCCTAAATGACACCAGACATTCGTGCAATGCATCCGGTCAGGGATGTTCCTCCTCTCCCTTATGTGGTTTTAAATTCATAAAAGTATAAATGAACACATATGGGACCTGAGAGTGAAGGTTGGTTCCTCGTGCCTACACAGGCTCGGAGATAATCTCAGTGCAGTTCTCAGTGGAATTAATTCATGCCCTGTGTGCACACAGTGCTATCAAGCTACGAAAAGGAATGCATTACATAAATATACATTTATCATAGGGAGTGGAACAGCTGAGACCGATTTTCATTTTTGCTTCTGCACTTAGATATGTTTTGTAGATATTTTCCTTTAGCAAATGGTTCAATCCATCACAATTAAAGTATCACAATGCAATCTTTCCTTTAATTGTTCCCCTTCTGCCAGACATACAAGTTCAAAATATATTCAAAGTAATATTTATAATAGAAAGATTATTTTTAAAATTAGCACGAATCTCCTAATGGGTTCAGAATTACAAGCTGAGAGTCTTGCAATACATTGATTTTTGGTACTTAATTCTAAAAGATTTCCAAAGCATGCCAGCATGAGTCAGAGCTGATATTTCCCAGGAAACTCTAATGGACTCGAGTATTCAGATCCCTCTGAAGATCAATCTCCTTTCCCCTGCACTGCTGGAAACGCTCTCCTTCCCCCCATGCCCGGAGCAGAGCTGCCCCTCGGCCCCGGGACGGTGCCTGGTGCCCGCAGCCCCGGGAGGAGCGAGCCCTGGCTCCCCGCAGGGCAGCAGCTGCAGCTCAGGTACCCACACAGCTCAGACCAGCGCCATGGGGAAGGTCACAAACACAAGGTCAGAATGAGAGATACGTGGAAAGACACCAAGGAAAAACACCGATGGTCTCCATTTCTTGGACAGACACTTGGGGAGAGGCAACAACTGGCTACGAAGCCAGATCTCGTGCCCCAGCAGCTTCGCTCGCTGCTAGTTTTAAAAGCTTTTACTAATAGTTCCATACGCTTGCCCAAGGTAGAGCATATATACACACAGAGGGGCTTGTTAAACAGCAAACCAGAGCTACGCTCCGAGCTTTCGCACTCTGCTGTAACCAAGAAACAAGCAAAGAGCAATTCAACATCACCCCGATTAATTAACACAATTTCTTCTGCCCTTTCCTTCTATCTCTCATCTCCTGAATTTATTTTCAACTCCCTTCCCTTGCTGTACCTCCTGAGTGTTTAATCTCACCTCCACGCCCTGCAATGGAGAGATGCCAGCACTGATGCTTCTTAGGCAGAGGGCTGAGGACATCTTAGTGTGGGGCAGCCCAGCACCCTCGGCAGGGACACCACGTGTGACGCTTTGTGTCCCTGCTGAGATCCCCAGATTGCAGAGCCAGCGGCAATTATTTTAATGGCAATGGCCTACACCATCACTGTCAGGATTTAAGTTTTCATTAGCTGGTGAAGCAGGGTTTATACAAGCAGCAGCAGCAGTGGTTTTTAGGAGCCCTTCCTCAGGGAGCAATTCAAAGGGAACGATTACCCAAACCGAGCTGTATGTCCCCACACAGCGCTGAAACACTTGCCCTTCCTCAGCACAGCCAGCCCAGAGCTCCAGTGGATTTGTGGAGTGCGGGTAGATGCTAGGGACTTTAAAAATAATTTAAAAAATAAAATCAAACAAACAAACAAAAAAAAAAGAAAAAAAAAAGAAGGAAAACGAACCAAACAAAAAATGCCACACCTCTGGTACAGGCTTAATATTACAGCTGAAATGCTCAGTAATATTTCAGCTGCTCAGTTACAAGTTGTAAGATGTTGTGCTGAAGTTATCTGCTGCCATCTGCTGTTTGCTGGCTACTGGCAGGCAAAGCAAATAGTCACAAAAGAAAATTACTTGATAAATTAATACTGGCATGAGTGGAAATCCTTCAGATGCCGGGGGACACTCTCCTGTGGCAGTTCAGGGATAAACGGGGTTTCAGACAAGATTTATTTACATGGGAAACAAATATCACAAGCAAATCCTTGCTGAGACAGTCCTTAATGCCGCATGAAATTAGACACAATGCCTCTCTAGAAGCAAAGAGCAGGATAAAAAGAGAGACAGACACTTACTTTTAGGGTTGAAAGTACATTTATCTTTTAGCTTAGTTAGTTACTTTTAATTCCGCAGGCAGGAACACGACTCTTGGAGCTCATAAACCTAGCAGTCCCAAGGAAAACACCACCAAGCTCTTTTCCTAAAATCTTACAGACTCTTGAGCACACACAGAACCAGCTGCGTATATAAAACCCAGGCAGAAGCCCAGCCTGCTCTCACCCAGCTCCTCCACTGAAGGCACCACCAGAGGCTCCTGACCCCTCTCCCTTCATGCCGTTGAGAGCCACCTTCCCACACCCCCTCCCCTGGAGCCTTCCTCAGCCACCCTCCTCCTCGCATCCCCCAGCCAAGCCACCCTGCTTCCAGGACCTCCTCAGCGGGACAGGAGGTGACAAATGGAGGAGGTGCCCAGAGAAGCTGTGGATGCCCCATCCCTGGAGGGGTTCAAGGCCAGGCTGGATGAGGCTTTGAGCAACCTGGGCTGGTGGGAGGTGTCCCTGCCCATGGCAGGGGGGGGCACTGGATGGGCTCTAAGGTCCCCTCCAACCCAAACCATTCTGTGGGTCTATGAAATCCGTAGGGAAGCAGGTCCTGGTTGCCCTGGCAGGGAAAGTGCTGCCCTGTGGCAACACAGCTGGCCAGCAGCAAGCCTGAGTGCTGGGACACATCTGCCCAGCCTAAGGATAGGGGACCTGCTCCCTCGTGCTGGGGGAGGACAGGAGACCATTGCAGCCAGTGATCTGATGGACACAACCACTTGCCCTGCTGCCTTTTCAGGATGCTCAGTTTGCGTCCAGACCTGACACAGACAGCAGCTCACAAGACACTGGTTTGGGTTTGCCAAGGAAGGATATTATTTTGCTGGAGCCCAATTCAGCTGCTTTGTGTAAGACTCATTCCCACTGTCATCCCAAGAGTTATTTATACTGGCAATTGTGCTCTGCCTTAAGCACTTCAGCTTGCTGTCCAGCCAAAAAAACAGGTTTCACGCCAGATCCCGTGCCTCTTCCTACCCGTACAAGCCACTGAACACTGATAAAAGCTGCTGTGCCATACAGAGAAGGCAGGTAGAATATTTCTGGCAGAGTACAAACAACGTGATTTTTAAATGTCCTTGCTTCTGGGCATGGAAACCTGCAGACGTGAGGGCCAGAGGTGCGTGTGTGGCCATCAAGAGAGCTGCAGCTGTTGGGATGGCATCCTGAACATGCAGAGGGAGCTTCTGCCAGCGCTAAAAACAGAAAGCCCGGGCGGCACGAGCAACGTGCAGGCGACCCACATGCTGCATTTGTTCTGACTGTCGCTGGCTGAGGCACACTGAAAAGAAAATCTCTGCTTTTAGCCATTTTCTCTACCTCAAAAAGTTGACTCTGTCTGCTAAGCACTAAAGGGAAAAGCCAATTGTAAGAACCGCTGTCGATGAAAAGAAATCATGATGAACACAATCTTTTCGGCTCTAGCAAGTGGCTTGCTTAGGGAAAGGCTGGGATAAAACATCCCTCTCTGGAAATACCGTGGTTCTAGCTGGATAAAACCTAGACCCACATGCAGGGTGGAAATTCAAATAAAATTCTGACATATTTTGTGGAGCCGTATCGTGACACAGCCTGCAGAGGTTTGTTAGGAGCCAGCTTGGGGGCACCTCAGTACACTGTCTCTGCAGATATCAGGGTAAGGGTTCTGCCCAGGACTGGCAAACATCCAGCAATGTTCACCACTCCTCAAATTGCCTACAGATAAGTCTGTATAGCCCAGACTGGCACAGGTTTAACTTACAGTGGAAAATATATTAGGTACATCAAAATGTCTGAAGTTAAACCCAAGGGAATGCTGCCAGAAAGCAGGGCTGTAAGAACAGCCACTAAGCGGATGCCTCAAGGCATCATATAGGAACATCTCTATTGCAACACTGCAAGTGAACTTGAATTTGAGGCTCGTCAGACTCCCCATTAAAACACTGCTCCTGGGATCCAGCACATGGAGAGCAAAGAGGCGCCTCTGCTGACTTGCTTTGAGAAGTTAATATTGACAGATGACCGAGGACATCTGCCAGCAATGCCACTTCTGTTATGTAATAACACAGTTCCAAATCACTCACGTTCATCTCCGATCCTTTTCCATCCCACTTGCTCAATCCCCTGGAAGTGTATGAACCTGTGCCAGCATAATTTAGAAGAGTATTTTCCCAATGGTGGCATCATCAGAGATAATCTGAATTTACACCAAGATACCCGTGATAAGCATCCAGGCTAAAATGACTGATCTGTCCAGGTCAGTGAGAACATCAGAGCTTCAGTGGAACAACCAGTAACGGCAGGAGAAACGTGAAACTTGTCCTGTCATCCAAACACAGCCCTCGGGTAAACTTGAAGCCGGAGGAACCGTACCCATCCACATTTGTGTTCGGAGCAGTATGCTATCAAAGATGGAGACCGCCCAACGATGGCTGGTCTCAGACAGGCTGGGTTAAGCTTAATCAGCCAGACTTGGCTCAGTCTACTGGCGAGTCCAGTTTCAGACAGGTTTGACTCAGTGTAATGAGCCAAACTTGGCCAAGTCTATCGGCATTTGCCACCCACTTGGAGACCTGAGTGGTGAGAAGAGAGGAGGGAGGGCTTGGGGAGCCTCCCCGCACGCACACCCTCAGCCCCTCCGCTGCTTTCAGACCACAGGCAGGCTGGGACACCTCCTGGCAATGACACCTCTGTGTGCCTTAAACCTCTCCAAGTCTCATTCTCTGCTTGCAGGTGATTACTTTTATCTTACAACCATGTTCATTGCACTTTGCTGAGGATCTCTCGGAGGAAGAGCCCCAACTATTCCCAGCACCGAGCACCACCATCTTCAGACATACACTGCAGGCAGATGCAGAAGACTGTCCTTGCACATCTGTCTGCTCAGTGTCCTCTCCTCCAGCAGCTGGTCTCAACCAGCCTCTGACTACCAGAGGTAAATCACTCCTTGGGAAAGCCCAGCCAAAGCCTCCCAGGCTACGTGGAGCTCCTCTCCCTCCCAAAATTCACAGCACTGCCAAGCTCCCTCCCTGTCCCAAGCTCCCCTGTGACATGAACACCAACTTACACTCAGCTTCTTCACCCAAGAGTGGGAAGATGTGCTGGATTTCCTCGCAGAAGTGAGAGTTTCTGCCTGGACTCTGAAGCCAACCATAATCATTAATTCAATTCTTACTGTCAAAACTACCCTAGACACCAACTTGCCAGTGGGGATAGCTAGTTTCTCCACAGGGCAAGTCTGTTCATTTTCACACCAAGACCATTTGTTATCTACATTCCTCCATTCAGAAATCCCTTTTGGAAAAATAATAAATTTTAAAAAAAAAAGTTACTACTCATCTGTCTCAGAGTTTGACGTGGTATAAATTGAAATGTCATTTCAGAAGCCCCTGACAAAGCACTTCAGGAAGAAGGGCCCCAGCATTTGTGGCCTTTGCGCCAGCTGCCTTTCCCTTTTGGGAAGGGTTTAAGATGGCTGGAATAGCTAGTCTCTTCCCACCGCCCCTGCCTTCCAGCCAGTGTCAAAAGTTCATCTGACAATTACGCCATCAAGGGGTGAATAATAGTTTCAATTCCTTGGGCTAGACTGGCTAGCTAGAGGATCCAAGTAAATCCCCTTGGCCTGTGGCAGACCTGCTTGTCCATGGGGAGGGGGGGAGAGCAGCTCTCCTGGAGTTCAAGACCCCCTCTTCCGAGGTCTTCAAGCACAGATGCCAACTGGAGAGGCAGAAGACAGCCAGAGGAAGCAGGTACAAGCAGGCACAGATCCCAGAGCATCCTTACACCACGGTCCATGGGAAGATTCCCCCCGTCCGCAGGCCCAGATGGCCTTCATACACTTTACAGTGACACAAAAAAATGATACAGCCCTTAATAACAGTGCCAGGAGAGCGGCTTTAGCCAAAAGTAATTTATAGCTTTTTGCACAGCTTCTGGGGCTGAAGCAGGCAGGGAACAGGAAAAACTTAGGAGCTTGTGATTGCAGGAAACCCAACAGCAAGTCACATTTTCAAACCGGGCATCTGGGGAAGACCTCCAGGAGCCCACTAAAGGTAATGAATTCAGCGTACCTCAGACTGCTGGGCAGGGCTTCGCAGAGCAGACAGGTTCTTTTCGTGGTCACAAAACTGATGAGGGCTGACAACGCCAAGACTGAATGGTTAACACCCCTTTGGCTTTCAGCTGTGGAAATGCACTGCTGTGGGAGAAGACAAGATCAAATTTGTTTATAGACACTTTCAGAGTGATGGGTGGCTTTGCTTGGGGATGTCTCATCCTACACTTTATGCATCTACACAAAGCAACTCCCCCAAGTGAGCTTTCAACTGGTGTTTTGGAGCACAGGAATCTCCACATAAACTTGTTGGGCACAGACACAACCCCGCACTTCAGAAATGCCCTCACTCCCCCTCCTCCCCTACGTGGTACCTACAGGGTACCTTGAAATTTCAGCGCATAACGGCACTGTGCTTCTGCCATCTCCAGGACGTTACTTCAGCTCTAAGAGCTTTACACGATTCTTCTACCAAGTCTGGAGGATGCTAACATGAAACCATTCAAGTCAGCGAGATGTACGCTGGCTCCACCAAACCCATTCCTCAGCATTTGGGGAGAGGGGAGTAGTTCAAGTTTTCTTTATTGTCCCAAGTGAATAGGAAATTCTTGACATTCCAGATCTTTATAAGAGGGTCCTGCCTCTAATGAAGTTTTGCTGCTCTTCCCTTTCTTGGTCCTCTTTCAACGGGGAGAGCCACAATCGACCTGAGCTGGCACCTTTCCAGCACTCAGGACTACCAGCATGGTAAATTATAAGTAACTATGGGTCTGGCCATCGTCGTATCTCACAAGAGTGGACCTGTTGTGTTCCAGCTAATGGTGCAACTCTGTTGACGGTCAAACAGGCTGGAGAGAATAAATTGCTGCAGTTTATTCCCATCCAGCTGACATTCCCGCCATGCCATCACTCACGAGCAGGGATCTGAACATTAGAAATGTAACCCACCACCCCAGACAGCCTCCAGTCCTCGGAGGGAGGCGGAGGAGAGGAGACTTTCCGCTTCAAGACTCAGTGCTGACTCCAGCTGCTGGCAGCAAGAGCCCCAAAACCCAATTGATGGCTTGGAGAGGTGAGTAATACTTTAATTTCTAGCATACTAATCACTTTCTCAGATTACGTGAGAGCCTTTCAGGGAGCAGGGAGGAGAGGCAGGGATATGATTTTCGATTTCAGATACCAGCGTTCCCCTTTCTGGCACACTGAGCTCTGCTCTTACCTTTAGGCTCGTCAAGGGTGGTCATCTGAGCATCCTGGCAAACCAGGAGCTCCCAGCCCACAGCGTGCTTGGCTCAGCCCTGCCTGCATGAGCATCTCTTACCCTCACACCCAGGAAGACTGTGGTCTCCCAAGCAGGGAGGACCCCACCGCCGAGCAGAGGGCATCCCAGCTCCACAGCACACATACGAGGGGTGCAGCCGTCATGAGGTCTGCCCCTTGAACACCTCGCTTCATTAACGACGTACTCTGCAAGCAGACAGTGCACCAGTGCTTCATTTAGTGTCGTGGGCTGAGAGAGGAGGCAAACGGTCCACACGACACTGGGGTGTGGGTGTAACTGTGCAGCAGAGCATCAGCTGGGCTCCACAGCCTCCTCCTAAACACAGCTCACAGGCAGTTTTAAAAGAAAAGAGAAGGGATAGACGTGCTACAGGGAAGAAAGCGGCCGGGAAATATAATGCATGTTCTCAGTGAGAGTCTTCTCATAGCACTGGGAACTGTACGTGATGGTTAACGAGATTCACAGGGGTGGGATTTGGATTGAGTCCTTCACCCCGTTGCACCTCTCCGCAGCAGCAGACTGACGCTCTAACAGCACATCCCTTGCAGCCACAAAAGTCCACTGGCCAGCAAACTGACTCAAAGCTACCACCATGTATCAGGACAACACACTACCTGGATATTCCTCTGCAGCAGCCAAGGACAACACCCTCTCTGTGTCCCCTGCAATGGGGCGGCTGCAGAGGGAACCTCGAGCCGTGGGCAGAGCTGGGGCAGTAACTTCTCCCACCCCAGCAGGGCAGGAGCCACAGCTCCAACCCCGTGGCACAATAAACACCTTGTACATTGGCTGTAGGCCTGATCCAGAGTGTGGTGAAACAAGGGCTAGCTGGGGATGGATGTTTGGGGCCCCCCAGGCTCCACAAACAAAACGGTGGAGGATCAAGCATTTCCTCAGCAGACCGGGGAGTGAGCAAACCTGAGTGCAGGAAGGAACTTTTTTCCCTCTGTTGCCTGGATATCAGCTCTGCCTTTTCATATTTTGTGTTTCAGTTGTATTAATTAGTAGATTTTGGGTATCCAAGGGTTTTGTCCTTAATACTGTGTTATCTCCTAGAGAAATTCCTAGCTGTTGTTGCAAAAGGCAGCAAGAAAATTCCATGGTGCATCTTCACTGCATGAGAGAGGAGCTTTGTCCCTTTACCACAAATGCTGTTAGCAAGAACTGTAACTCACCTCTACTTCTGTTGCTTATTTAATCTATAAAATTTTAAATGCATTTACAGATCAGCTCTCTAAACAGAAACCAACTTTTTTTTTTTGCAAGGAGGGCAGGCAGAGACAAAGCCCTGGCTCCCCCATGCCTTGCACTGCACACATGCCTTCATATTATCATTTCCTAATTTCCAAAGGCTCCAGCTCTCAGGGGACAGCCCCTCGCTGGCTGCCAGGGCTGCCGCAGGCTCCGGTTGCAGCCGTAGCTGGAGCTCACAGCCCTCCCGACACTGCCGCGTTCGCACTGAGCACCGACGGGTGAAGTGTTCCCAGGGCAGCTGGGCACGCACTAGATTAAACATTTTTGTTTTCCTGAGACTTTCCAGTAAATAAGCATTGCAGCTTGCTTACAGGACACCTCAGCAGGGGTTTAGCAGACATGCTATCTCTGTCACTCTAGCAGACAGAAAATTCAAGCCCTGCTGTATTTTTAGGGCTTTTCTACCTAGGAAGTTTGTGTCTCAGCTGACAAAAAGATGTCAATCCGAGCACCCGCCGAGATAACTGCCTAGGTATACTCATAAGCAATTAGCATGACATCTAGCAGATCGAGAGACCGCCAGTAGCTTAGGCTCAGACCACTGCAGGCTTTCATTAAAAAAAGCTTTTAACTGTAGAAAACCTTTTCACAAGAGGGGAACAGAGTGAGTATGACCAGAAAACCTTTCCATCCGTTTTAAACAGAAACAGGTATGTACTAGCATGAAACACAACACAGGGCGAGAAAAATAAGTCATGCCTCACTTTGCTAACGAAATGGCATTAAAATCTTAGAGTTTGGGCACTGCACATCTATGGTTACAAAGCTACGGCTCTGATTTATATTGAGTCAAGTGCAAGCTAAAACCAGGCCTGGCTTTCCAGACTGCCTTTGGGTGGAAATGAACAGATTTGCTTTAGCGAGGTGCTCGGGTTGCTTGACAGGCTGGCAGATTTGTATGACACCAGCTGCTTCCATATCAAATGCTGTCCATGTAGTTAAAATTAGACCGATCATATTTCCTAGAGGGGGTTCGGCCGTGCAGCCCCCCATCAGCCCGTGCGTGGGCTCCCCAGCAACCCAGAGTTCAGTGCTCGGCACAAGCCAGGCACACGGTGCTGTGTGGAAGCCCAAATGCCATCGTGATTCATTTAAACTAACCTTTTCTCCTCCTTGGACACAGCCTATGGCACATGTCACTGTCACAAGGGGTGTTTGTGAGAGCTTGAACAGTCCAGTCTCGATGCTTCCTAGAGACAGCAAATAACCATTAGACCAGGTGGATGTTTATTTTTCATTAAAGAAACACCTGTGCAAGTTCATTTCATGCGGTACTTTTTGCCAGCTCAATTTTTCTATGAAATGTAAAATTTTTATAAATATTATAAAATTGTAAAATTATTTCCTTATCAAAAACTTCCTTTGACTGTACAGCGACAGCTTAATTTAGGCAACTTGAATAATGACAGTTTGGGGAACTGGCACTTTTAACTGCTTCATGGCTTTAACATGCCTCTAAACTCCCATGTTTATCAATGTTCTGATTATTTGCACTTTGCACACATGATTTATGCTCTGTGTAAAAGCTCTGAGGCGTGAATAGTTTTTTTAGAGCAAAACAGGTCCCTGTTTTTAGCCTCATGGTGATATTGCAGCATGTACAATGGGATGACCACTGCAGGTCTTCCAGACTCGGTTACATGATGCACTCTGGGTCCCACCAGTTTTGGATAATTACCACGAGCCTTGCTGGCCCCGTGGTTCACATCCCAACCGCAAACCCCACAGCTCCTGGGGGAATGGCACAGTGCTGGCGCGCCACCCCAGGAAGGTGCCTCTGGTCACATCCTTGTGCCACCAACATGGGGACATGGGGACGGCTGTCCCCAGTGGCTCAGACAGATGCTCCTCTGGAAGGAGGCATGAGCTTAAAACATCTCCTGGCATGTCAGTGAAACCAGAGACAGAGCTTTAAATAACAGTCCCCTCGAGCAAACAGTCTCTGGGGGGATCCTGGGTTTCTTGTGGAATTGTACAAGTTTGGGTCTCACCCGCTGGCTTTGCTCTGCCCGTGGAAGCGCTGGCACTGCCCACCCCGGGTGTCAGCTTTGGTGACACCAGGTTTATATGGCAGAAGCATCAGACCACCAGTCAGAATATGCTGTGGGATAACTGCCCGAGACACACCTGGGTGACAGGAGATGACAGGATACGCTGTGGGATAACTGCCTGAGACACACCTGGGTGACAGGAGATGACAGAAGCCACAGGAGGCACATGGTGCTTTGCGTAGCACTTTGGAGGAAAATATCACGCAGGCTCTGCAAAAGCTACCCCAGATTCCCATTGCAATTGAGTCTGAGTGCAACTTAGCTACTGCTATCAGTCTACAGACATCCTATCTGAATGTGTTGCCACATGACATGCTCTCCCTTTATTCCTATCCAAAACAATTTAAAGGTCTACAGACATCCTATCTGAATGTGTTCCTACCTGATATGCTTTCCCTTTATTCCTATCCAAAACAATTTAAATCAGCCAAGCGAAAGCAGGAGGCTCTGGGACAGAAAAGGCTCTTTTTCCATTTTGGTAATGACTGGTATAGTAAAGACACCCCGTGCTGTGCTGGATGCTATAGCAGTCATAATTCATACAGTGCAGTTCACAAAAATTCCTTCTTCACGGAGAAGGAGGGACACAGGTAACAGGTCTGGTTTGGGGACAGCACAGATCAGACCACGCCGCGTTCTGCGGAAAGTGCAAACTAACAGTACAGCTGCAGACCGCAGCAACAGCCAGTCATCCCTGGAGCACTGGATAGCAAAGCCATGAGTCACACATGGTTACACAACTCCAAACTTCTCCTGAGCCTGCTGGAAAGACACAGCCACCTCCTCGGAAGGTGTGCCCCACGTGGAGTATGGAGCTGGCTAGACTGCTCGCTCTCTTTTTTGGCCCCGTTAACTTAATCCTCCGTATGACTCACAGGAGAGGCGGCACTGTGTTCTGGGGCAGAGAGGTTCACTGACTTGCTGGCTGAATGCCGTACTGATACTTTCCACTTAAAAAAAAAAAGACCATGGGTTGTCTTATATCTTAAGGCTGAGGCTCTGCTTCATTCCTCACTGCAGGTGCCTGCGGGGAAATGGGGAAAGCATCCTCCAGCAGTGACAGGGAGAGCTGGAATTTGATTCATCCCCACCTTATACACAGCAGGGCTGGTGCAGGCAGGAGGGGCTGCCAGCTCCTGGCACCGTGCAGCTACAAGGAAGGGAACTGGTGGGTCAGACAGCTCACGGTTTTGTACCAGAGCAGCTCAGCTCTGCCCCAGTGCATCTGCTCTCCATCCCAGCACCAACAGCAGAGTTCTTGGGAAGCAGTAATTGGTGAGGCAGTGAGGCTGTGGGTGTTTCCCCAGAGCTTTCAGGAAATAAATGTGTCTAGCTTTGTTGCTATAAAGCATCCTAACTGCAGAAATAGCAGTTTCCAGGTTCTTGAAATAATATCCTTTCTGTGGCACTGAACAACTTGTCCTTAGGGTCCACACAAAGGACCCCCAACCTCTGCCAAATGCAGCCCCTGGGATGCACCTGTGCAACGTGAATGCCAAAGGAACACACAGCACGGGAGCAGAGAGCAGGCGGGTATCTCAGGGTACCAAGGGACTCCACAAATACTATTGCCTTTGCTCACATCTGCATGTACTCTGCAGCTTACAGCCAGACCAGAGTTACACCAGAGTTTTCATGCACTTACACTCCCCAGGATCTGCAGTCTTCATGTGTCGCACAGTCTGGGCTCAAAATCCTTCTATATTCCTGCAATGCTCTGGCATGCAAAGCAGTGGGGCAGGGTTGGGGTTTTTTATAGGGAAGAAAGGAAGCAAATGACCAGGATCTCTGTTTGACATGAATCTACTTACTTTAACAAGTATGGAGCCTTACAATTTCAAGTGGAAGCTTAGCATCTCTTAAAATAAGCTCCAGGCATCTTTTAACGTCGGTGCTTAAAAAGGGATTTAGTCACTTGGTTCTAGGAACTCCAGTTCGACTCAAGTGTCTGATATCTGTCAGCAGTTCAGCTGTTATCCAAATAAGGGGAGGGAAAGCCGGGATTTTCTATCCCTGAGAAACAGCTGTACTTGGGAGAGGCATATAATACGAGGGATAAAATTAATTCACTCCCAGCCCTGGTTAGAGAGCCGTCCCCAGCCGTGGGACGAGCGGCAGTCCCAGGGGCTGCAGGGAGCGCACCCCGCTAGGCGGCCCCAGCACCACGCCACGAGGGACCCTGCGCTCGCCCCAGGGCTGGCGCAGGGGACCCACAGGGCAACGGAAACGGGATCTGAAGGGAGAGATATATTGAGGCCCCATCTCTTCACATTGCACGTGAAGCGGGACGTGCACCATGAGCAACACCCTGAGTACGTGCACCCCTGCACGCTGCCCAGGGACACCAATGTCCCACAGGCTGCACAGCCACGTGAGCCATGCACAGGGTGGGTTTGCAAATGCTCAGCATCTCATCAGGGACATGCTTTAATGAATTCCAAGATTAAGCTCTCTACTGTGCTTTTTTCCTGTACTAAGGCTACCGTTGCCCAAGCACCATTACGTTCAGATTGCTGGTGTGCTTTTCCCTGTGACATTCTGCTCAGTACAACGGACAAACTCATCTTAAGCTTAGCACAGACCTTCAAGCACAGAACACACATTTCAGCAGCTGTGCTGTTCTCCGTGCTTGAAAGTGCTAACCCCAGAGGGAGCCTGTCCTTGAAAGCCAGCACACCTTTCTGAACAGCTCGGATGGAGATGCCCGCAGGAGTGCCATACATAATGTTTGTGATGCAAATCCAATATCCTGCGTGCTTGGTGGGAGGCATTAAAAACCTAATGCACAGAAAATGAGCCTTTGAAAAAAAGCACTTCAGTGCTACATATCCTGAAAATATGCTACAAAAAAAATTGGTCTTTGAAACGTACTAAGCGTTCAGCTGCATTTCTACAATTTAGAAAGACTCTCAGCAAGCTTCAATTCTCATCAGGATTCTGCAGTTTGTGTAAATACCTTATCCATGGCTACAATAAGCTATTTGCTTATTTTCTGAAAATCTTAGCCAATGGAAACCTGCCCTTCCCCCATCCTGGAGCAGTCATTTTAAGGAATCATTTTCCACAATTCAAAACTGTCACAAATTTCCCTGCAATCTAACTGGTCATCTCAGGATCCTTGGTGCATGGGAAGAGAAACAAAGAAAATCACTCTTTTCTCACTTCCTACAGAAGTCTTGTTATTCACCCCCCAGGAAAGCAGCCACTTTCAAGTCACTTAGTCACATCACCAAGTAACTCACACCCAGAAAGCTCCCTACTCAAGTGGTGACAATTTCCCCATTTAGCCACATGGCATAGAGGAAATAAAGCTCCAGACAGACTTTCTCCATCCCCGTGCCTTTGGGAAAGCCTCATTCTTTGCAGTCCGATGTTCATATCACTGTTCAGCCATATAGGATAGTGCCACAAGATATCTAGCACACACTCCCAAACCTGAACACCTCTATGAAAATGCCTAACACCATCAGGTACATGCAGATGGCTTGCAAAATGCATTGCTTTCAAATCGACTGAAGGTTGTTACCCTCTGTATCTATTAGAGCCTGTTTTCTAAATAAAAGACATGCTAGTACATTAATGTGATGATGCAGTCTAGGTCTGCCTTACTTCTAAGTGTGAATTTTAAAGCATTCTTCTCCCCTCCATATATTCTTTACAATGCAGTGTATTTCAGATCCAGCAGATGCTCATTTTGTTCTAAAACAGATTTAATGGGTTTTCCGTGATCTAAACACCTGGCAAGAAGGCTCCCCGCAGCTTTAATACTTTCCTAACCCTGTGTTAAATTTGTCCTAGAGTTGCATACAGCATAATTCTGCAGCCATGTCAACTATTCAGGTAATGCTAGAATGTCGTCATTACGGTTTGTGTCAACAGCGTGACCTGTATGTACCTTGTAATCGTCCCGGTGTTGGGTTGCAAAGGTCCTTGGACTCTCCATTTGGCCGAGTCTAATTCCGTCCTCTTCACAAAGATCTCCAGTTACACCAAGTGAAGGCTGACATTTACAGGAGACACTAGGACCGCTAGAGTGACTCACCAAGGTAAAAGCTTGGCGATATATTCTTTCAAGGACGTAAGCCGTACAGTGCCGACATTTCCGCTGACCTGCTGTAGAAGCCTCCATGCTCAGCCAGGCGAACACGGGTGGATGGGCATGTCACACATGGAGCTCGGCAGGACTCGGGAACAGGAGCTCAGGAGTCTGAAAACAGATAGGTAGAGAAGCCTGGAGCAAGCACTCAGAACTTAAAGAAAAGGAGACATGTCAGAGAGAAAACAGCTATCTCAGGGTGACCTTCCAGTGTTTTCTTGGAAGCTGAATGGCCTCCTCTCGTTTTTATGGCTATGTTGGACAGCCACATGCACAGCCTCGTACACAGGACAGCTTTGCACTCGCACAGCAACCCACTGCTTCAATCACATGAAACCAATCAGTAGCAGCAGGGCTGGGCAGTGTTGCAGCCAGTCCGAATGCTCCCAGTACATTTACTCTCCCAAATTCACTCTGCCTTTAAAGCAGCACCTGCCACCATGTTCAGGATACCTGAAAATGTCCTGGGTTACTGACTATCCTGAGCCCCAGGATCACTAGGTCTTAATCAAAACCAGGTCAGACTAAAATAGTGACTGTTCTGGTGAAGAAGCTTATAAACCTTTTATCTATTCCCATGAACTCTTCTTTATCCAAATCCAGTATTAACAGTGAAAGCATCCAACACACTCAATAAGAAGCAAACTGAAATGGAAGGACCACAAAGCATGAGCTAAGAGCAGAGCATCTACCACAAACCACGCACGTGAAGAATGAGTATCTACAAACCAGGGTGCTGCGAGCAGTGTGGATTTCAAGGATGGCTTCTGCTTTAAACAGTAGAGACCTACAGCAGCCAAGCACAAATAGACCTCCCAATGATGGGGTCTCCTCTCAAGTGAACCAGCAAGATCTGCTTTGGCAGGAGATTAGCCTAGCCTCCCTCCAGCCCTGGCAGCTGCAGCATCAGCTACCTGTATTTACTGTGTGAACTCTGACTGCTTGGCGTGCTACATGGCATCAGTCCAGTTTCACTTGCAACTCTGACAGTCATCATCTTTGGCCATGGTCTCTGCCATGGTCTTAGCAGTGATCATCGCATTGAGGAACTAATGCCACACAGACGAGTAACCGTCTTGAGCACAATTCATAGCTGGTGCTATTCCTGTTTAGTGCTAAAGTTCAGCGCCTGTTTCATCATGGCTGGAAACTTGTCAGAAGCTGTTCTTATTCCGTTCAGTAGACCAACCTCTCTCCAAGATCTTGCTTCTCACTCCAGATAAGGTGTGTCCAACCTACCTGGAGCACCTCACTGTGCTTTGATCTTAAACCAGTCTGCCACAGTCCTACCTCTGACAGCTTCACTTGCTAAGGGGCACATCTGTGCCTTCTGCTTCTGTGCATGTCCTGACCGCTTCCAGACTGATCATGGGCCTGGAGATAGAGTGGAACAACCAAGAGTGATGGCATCTCTGCAGTAGAATTAAGTCTTTCATTGCACAGAAAAAAGGGAGGGATAGGTTCTCCAACGCAGTTTTGTTAATGCTGTTTCAGCTATATGAGGTGAGAGCAGAGATGTCAGCCCAGGAACTCTGTTCACAGTCTTCATGTGTCTGATTATTCACTGCCCTTTTTCTTTGGAGGAAAACCAGAAAAAACATACCATCCAAATTTACAGGTCCTGAAAACTGACCATACTGACCATTGCCCGACAGACTGCAAGGAGGCAACACAAACAGCACTGCAGAGATCTGTGGTGGAGCACAGCCAGCACGGGTTTGCGGCGGGTACCCGGGGCAGCTCAATAACATTGGCTTCCCATGCCCTCCTCCCCCACCCAAGGGCTCGGGATTATCCAGCCATCCTTGCATCACGGCACAGCCCTGCTGATGCCCACGTGATGTAACCTTGGACAGAAGCCATCCTTGAACTGCTTGAGAGATACTTATAACTCAAGAGCACAGATAGAAGTATGAAGGCCATGGGTGGTCCAAGTACATGTGTAACCGCTTTGCTGGACCAGGGCCAAGGGTAACATTCTGCAGGTTTGGATGAGACGCATGGTGACATGTTCTCATCAGAGATGTCTGACTGCCGTACAGCAGCCCATTGTCTCACGTGGTTTCCTGCAATTACCACGTGGCTATGCCAGTCAAACCCAACCAGAGTGCAAAATGTCCCTCACCGTGATCAGTACGGCTGTTTTGGAGAGGGACAGAAAGCAGGAGACAGAGAGAACAGATCTCAAATAAATTATTTGCATCAAACAGCTACACAAAGCCTCTGAAGAGCTCAGATGCATATACTAATTGTATTTGATGAAGTAGGTGCTTTTGTAGCCTACGGACCTGTTGGAAGTAATGAAATCCTAGTCTGCTGAGGTGCCTCCATCCCTCTACACCATGCACCCATCTGCATCTCTACAAATGTGACTCCAAGACAGGGTGACAGTCAGCTAGAAGGCCCCAGATCTGAAGTTACTCTACCTATCATGTTACCCATACTGTAAGTACCAAACAATACCATACGGAACCAGCAGCATCAAGGCGTAGGATCCAGACCCTACAGAAACACACACGTTTGTCTGACCTAAGGCACTGCCTGGGTGCAGAGAAACAACTGCAAACTCAAGGAGCAACTTCTTACCTGCTAAGCCATGACCACTCACACTTGGTTCTTAGCAGGATGCAAACACAAAACTGCCACAAAGGGTTCAACAGGCGAGGAGCTCACGAGGGAACAGTTACAGTGGCCTTAGCAACTGATCACTAAACAACAAACAGCAGCTTTGTGACCATCTGCCAGTACCTTGAGGTACTGTTTGCATGACCACAGACACAAACACAGGACTTGGCAGAATGGGACATCAGCTACCAGACAGCATAGAATCAGGCTCTGAATGTGATGCTGCAGGTGCTAAGAGGAGAGAGGGTGCGCAGCTGCCGCAATGATGGGGGACACAAACCCCAGGGCACCCTTCAGCAAGTCAGCAACTCTGTAGTATTGCGTCACACTAAACAGATCAGCAAGGGACATGCATTGCTCCAACAGCCAGCAGCAAGTCAGTTCAGTCATTTCCATGCCTTCTTGCTGAGAAGCCAGGTTCAGTTCCTTCCCTGCAGCTCCAGGCAGACACGTGCTGCTGTCCCTCAGTCCAGAGCCACATTTTGAATGCTCACTCCAGAAGCAGAGTGCACGACAACAGCCCTGCTACAAGTTATTTCTCAAGACTGGCAATTTTACTGATGCAACTGTGCACGTGAGAAACAGCAACATGAGATCACTAGCCTGCAATACTCCACCAAGAAAATCCTCTCTTGCTGTAGTCAAAGGCAAACAAAGAAAAAGCCTGTAAACCCTTTATTAAAGAGCTACCAGTAACTACTTGTTTGCATCAATCCAGCACGCAACAGTCCTTAGGGGAGAAGGATCCTGTAGCTGGTCTATGAGGTACCATTTCCACTTTAGCTAAAGTAACAAGGGTTTTCTGTAGACTCTTCCATCCTAATCCAGAAAAACCCTAACTCCACCATGGATCCAGGTTTCACGCGTGAGTTGGGTCTTTTACAAACCCATGTATCCATAACCTTGGTTAAATGTCTCCATGCTCTGGAGGTGACCTCAGCCTACTCTCGAATTCCAAGGATGTTTCTATTTTCTCTGGCACGTACCACTTGCTCTCCAACCAGCACATGCTCAGTTCACAAAGCAGAGCCTTCACTGTGTTGTAAGGAAAAGGAGGTAGTCCTAAACACACTGATTTATGTTTGTCTCTCCAGGTTCTTAGGGTAAATCCGAAGCCTAAACCTTCTTGCAAGTCTCAGCATCCTGGCAGGGCCCGAGGAATGTCACAGTAAGTGCAAACGTTGTTGAGTCAAGTACAGTCTGCCTCCTAAAGTCTCTGTCTCCATCCTGCCCTGTTTATTTTCCCCCCCACACTAGGAAAAAGTGGAAAGCCACCAATGAAGTCTCTAGCAGTCGTTCAGTCCACCAGAGTCATGCCACTTTAATTCAGCCATTATCTAGAAGGGGACAGCTACTGACAAGCAACACTGATCACAGAGACTGCAAGATGTGGGCAATTAATTGGCTTATAGCTGTAAGACCAGCAACACTTACCAGTTATCAGCTCCTCTTCCCACTAACTTGGTGTTCACAGTCCAGGGAGGCATTTCCTCTTGGAGGACTTGAATGGAGACTCCCCACAGGGTACTTATTAGGCTGGTGCATGAATAACAGATAAAACACTCTGGCATCTTCTGCTTCAAAGTAAAGTGCCAGCAACACAGTCAGGTTTCTGCATATCAGAAATTCAAGTTCTAAAAATCACTTTTCTTTATAGATGCAGAGTCCCTTGGCGAGCCTGAGCGGGTCTGCCTACGGAAGCACACCTGTGTTTACAAAGGTAAAGAGCACAGATGGCCTGAACAACACAGCTTGTTCTGCAACTGTTAGCACTAGAGTTTTCTTGCTCCATCAGAAGGTATTTCAATGCTGGAACATTGGTTCATTTACAATTCAAAAAAGCCAGCGTGCTTCATTAGTGATGCTATCAAAGTAACATCTTAATTGGTAATCCATCCAGACAGACAGAACCACTTATGTGACTTCATCTCATTTATTTCCTACAAAGGAGGCTGAAGTGGAAACCTCTTACAGTAACCTCCTTCATTATGTTGTATCCACTGGAATAGATGTTTTCCCTGCTTTTTTATCTTATTTAAATGCAGAAGCAAGCTAAAGCCTTTTAATGAGCACTGCTCCACAGGTGAAAAAACCTCCACTCCCAACCCACTGCAAATGCATGTAGAATTAAATCAACTATTGTGAGTAAAATAAAAACATAAGCACAAGATCATCTTCTTCACTGAAGGGTGTATCATTCCCTAATAATTGCTGCAATGGGGAAATACTTATATCAGCCATTTAACACCATTTTTTCCTCCTCCAGGGCCTACAAAACATCAGAGCTACAAAGGGTCAGTTGGTAGTATTTGAATGTCGCATTCGCGCTACACCGACCTTACAGGTTCACTGGTACAGAGAATATGATCCGATAATAGACTCTGCTGATTTCCGAATACTGCGAAAAAGTAGGTATTACTATGTCTGTTTGATGTACAGTAATTTTACTGGGACAGTAATAAGACAGGAACAAGAACTGCGATAAAAATTAGGAGATCGTACATGTCCATAGCGGCAGAGTTAAGTTTACAAACGTAAGATGAGCTGAAGTCACAGACTGTGGCACGATGGGAGGAGATTGCCCCACTGTTATTTATTAATGAAATACTACTGAGCCATGGAGACATTGTCACTGTGTATTATAACTATTGATGAACTCAGGAAAAAAAAAAACTAAGATATAAGCACATTTTAAACAACTTATGATACTTCCAGGCAGGAGGTCATAGCTCCAATGGGCTAAATTCACAGCAACTCACTCCAAAGTCAGTGGAGCTCTTTCTGTGTCACCTCAGTGGTGAGGTGTTTGTATCATCAGGTTCCCCAGTCAAACCTGAGCTTCCTCTATCCAGATGGTATTTCTCTTGATGAACAGAAATGGAGATGGTCCCTTTTATAACTGGGGTGACAGCTGAGGTGGGAGAGGAGGCAAGGGCTGAAGGTCTTTTTTCCTTCTGACATTATAACAGTTTAATTTTTCTCTCTCTTATTTTGAGCAGAGGCTTGTTCGTCAACTGTTCCTGGTGAGTATACTGCACATTTTTTGTTAGACATCTCATCGGTTAATTACCCCACCCTTACGTTTTCCCACCTCATCCAAGAGAAAACAATAATGTTCAAAGGATAGCTAGAAGATAGCATTCAGTGTCAGGCTGAGAGCTTTCGAGTTCTTCATTTTGACACAAGCACCTGAAAGGTCCTGATTTTTTTCACAACACAATGAAAAGGAATTGTCCCTTTCACATTCAGTCAAGGAAGAGTACACTTTAAGAGAAGACATATCGACCATTCTGACCATGATCTTTTCTGCAGTTTAAACTTGTGCAAGAGAAGAGAGAACTTAGCAAAAAAAATGTGCCTTGTTTCTTTAAAGTCACAGGAACAAAGATCCTTCATTCACCTTTGCTCCTTCCGAATCCCTTGGATTCCTATGCCCTTTAAATCACTTTTTTTTGTGCTTGATTGCTGCCAAGCCCCATCACTAAGTAGCAGTCCTTCTGCAAGGACCAATTCCTACAAGTTAACTTTTGGTTTTATGGTACAACAGCATGCCTGAATTTGTAATTTCAGAGGAAGTCTGCACCCTGGTTATTACAGAAGCTTTTCCAGAAGACTCTGGAATATTTAAATGTGTTGCTGAAAATGAATTTGGATCTGCAGCATCCAGTGCACATCTCTCTGTTTCCCCAGGTAAGCACATGTATCTCTGACCTAAGCAACTAAGCATGAGAGAATTTTCTGCTGCTCAAAATCAGGCAGAGCCACAGATATTTGTCAAGTAGAAGCCAGACCCAAACACTTTTATAGGCTCAAGAGAAGAGAAATGTCCCAAAAATGCAGTCTGCTTAGGTATTTCTCAAAGCTGGATGCGAGTTGTTCTGCGTTTTTTCTTTTGGCCCCTCTTCCTCCTGGGTCCAGGATGACAAGGTGGAGATGATGTTCCCTCTTACAGAGGAGTCTCATCCCTGAGCTCCATCCCTCCAGGGACTCCAGCTTAACCCAACACATTGGCTGTATCCATACCTTGTTTTTGGTAACACACAACTCATCTGGCTCGTGCTGGAAGCCATCTCCAAACAGAACAGCACCTTGCATGTAAACCAAAGCTCACGGTCCTGCTGAGAAGTCAGGTTTGGCCAATGCAGCTGTGCAGGGTTTGGTCTGTGCAGAGCCCAGGCAGGTTGAGCTCTCATCCACCTGCACAAACGTACCAGTTACTGCTTTCTACCTGACTTGTGGACAAATTCTACTTCCAGGAGCAAAAGAGCTGGAAAACTTTGCAGGTGCTGCCCACGGGCCAGCTGTACAAGTCACCATGAAGAAACCCACCTTCCCCAGGAACAGCCAAACGGGAGCCAAGGACCGAGACGCGGCTGGCCTGCCATCCTACAGCACAGAGACCCCAGGGCTGGGCACTCGAGCAGAAGCCACAAACTTCGGCCAGATGAACTCCAAGAGCGAAGCTGAAGATTTTAATGGAGTTTATGAGAATTCGCCTCAGGCTTCACCTCTGCGGTAAGACAAAGAGAAAAACCACATTCCTGGGTTAGTTTTACACAATGCTTAGAGGATGAACTTTCTAGAGACCCTGGTAATACAACCACAAAGCTCCTGCACCCCATGCCCTAACAGGGAGGCAAACATGCACGTGCACTAACCTGAGCCATTTTCCTAAATGACAGTGGGGACACGTAGCATCAGGCTCGATTTGGCAAAGTATGTAACTACCGAAAGGCCCAGGTAAGTGCCTAACAGCATTTTCCCAAGTGCCTGTCTATAAGTAACTTTAAAAGCATCACCCCAAATAATTATCCTCTAGAAGATGTTGGGCTCCACAGCAAAGGCTGAGGCAAAGATCACAGTACCTGGGAAATGCCACCTGCCTCTGTAGCCTTGGCCAAGTGGCATCACCTCATGTCTCTGTTTCCCATGCTGAAACAAAGCTCAAAGCATGCAGATAGTACCTGCAAAACACTCTGTGGAGGAAAAGTACTTAACGGGTGACCCACTGGATAGAATGAAAACTGTCCCACGCCATGGCAGGGACACTCCCCGCTCAGGAGATGGAGAGCTTCCCACAAGAATAAATTGCTCCCTCTTAAAGAAAGACTCGATCCAGTTTCTGCCTCAAATGTAGCTCTCGGGTAGCTTTGTACTTATTGCATTATTAGTCATTCTGTTTAATTGTTCCAGAGACACAAACAAAGTTAGAACACATGTTTTCGTAATTCCATCCCAGATTTCTGTAGTGTTTCTCGGGCATAACAAAGACCTCAAATGGTGACAGTTAAGAAGTCCAAGCCCAGCCCAGGGGTTTCCTCAGTTCCACTTGTGAAGGCAGAGCTATGAGGCAGACGTGTGCCTCCCCTCCCAGCTGCACGCCAGCGCTGCATCCCAGCGAAACCGTTACACCGGGTGTAAATGGCTGTCCGTGTTACTGATTATTTTTGGATGTACTCACCTGCTTTAACTAAACTGGTTGTTTTAACAATTCTGAACATCCTCCTTCAAATTCACTGCAGGAGAGATCACTTTTCAGTATAGATTTCTCCATGTACAGGAATGTTTTACTAAACCACTGAGTTCAAATGTATCTAACACAGACCAACATTGCAGCTTGTAAGTTTTACCTGATTATTGTTTTAAACAAAAGCAGACTTTTAATAGTCTTCTGAGCAAAACCAAAAGCCTTTTATAAAACCTCTGGCATAATTACCTCTTGGAGGGAACAGGGGCGGTAGGAGCCATTTGCTATCTGTCCTTTGAGAACAGGACCAGAGTTCCATCCTCTCTCCAGATTTCTCAAAGGCAGCAGGAAGCCTGTACTTTGGCATTTCTAACAAGCAACCAGTGGGGAGGCTCTTTTAGATGATTCTTGCTGCTTAGGATGACTACTTGTAAAGTTTATTGCTTGCAGCAGTGCCAGTCCTCTGTGGTTTCATTTTTATTTTTAAAGTTATGGTTAGTTTGAAATGCAGTACTTCATGTCCTGCATGAAGGGTTATACCATACCTCCCAAATCAGCTATCTAATAGCTTTTAAAAATTTGGTTTCTAAAAAACATTACCCAGTGTATAGAGCTGCAGAGGGCTTTCGATTAACAGCAATGAGGAACCAGATTTTGGAAGGCATTTATAGAGAGAAAACTATTAAAATTTCTAGAAACGTCCATCTATGAGCATTTAAATATCTTTAAAACCCACAGCCTTATTGCCACGTGCTTTGAAACATCCTTATGAATGAGACTCAACATTGTAAATGTTGCTGTTACCTCAAACTAAGCAACCACCTGGAATGACTGGCTGTACAATAACTGTCTATTTAGACAGATTTAGCCATCGAGCGCTCTCATGTAGCATATGTGGTTGCAACCATATTGTTGAAGATGAAATACCGACAAAGACAGTGATGACTATCATCAAGCTATTACTTGGAACAACTATAAAATGAATGAAGCCCTTGTACTCATACTTCTCCGAATTATTGCTTAGCAACAGCCACTCTGCAAAAGCTAGAAAAAGCAATTCCAGAAGACGGCCGCTACGAGCTACTCCTTTCTGAGCCCCTTATATCTGCAGCTTACAACATCCTTCTCAACAGCCCTAAAGAAGCAAAGCAAAATCCATACCAATTATTAACTTTGTTAAAGGAACTTAATCCAAGCAGAAGAAGAGGCTTCAGGCACTACCTGTACTGCCAGGCATACTTTTAGGTAGCTTTTAAGATTTCTTAGTAAATAAGTAAAAGAGTCTTAACATCCTTCTAGACACTTGTTGCTATATGACCCAAGCAACTAGGAGAACCTGATCAGATGACACGTGTCACCATTCATAGACAGCAAACTGAAGCAGTACAGAAAAGCTGGTCTCTCACACCTCACAGTGCTGGTCACAGCACTATTAAGTTACCCTAGGCACAGGCAATGAGATTTATTCCTCTGCCTTTATCAGTTCAGCTTCTAGTTCTTTCATTTTTTTTTTTTTTCCTACCTTCTGGATCTCACGTTTTTCTGTTCCTTCTCTTTGGCACAAGTCGTCCTAGTCGTGTCCAGTCTTTCAAGTGCATAAAGCTGTCCTTAGATGGATGCCTGGCTTCTGAAACAAGCATACTGCACCCTCATTGAAGTGGATGGGAAGGCAGTGAGCCTTTCTGAGCACAGAGCCTGACCTTTAACATGCTCACAGCTTCCTACAGGGCAAACGATCATGCTACAGTTACCTTTTTATAAGTACTCAACTCTCTCTGTACAAACTACTGCTTTTTTTTTTTTTAACTTAAGCAAATAACCTCTCCACCAACCAGGGCCATGCCTCCTCCCTTAATCACTTTCATCACGAGGAATTTAAATAAATTAGCACTCAATTAACACCTGCTACATAGATTTAGTTCACAAACGCTGGGGTGATGTTTAAACACAAACAGTAAATGGGGATTAACTCTTGAAGATCCCTGTGCTGTAAGACTCACCCCCACGGTGGAGGGAGAGCACAGGCAACTGAAAGACCCCAGGGTTTTGGGGGTTTTTACAAATAATAGTGTGTATATCAGAGTTGCCAAAGTGTAATTAAAATACGTAAAACACTATAATATTGATTTAAGATGTAATTAAGCATTGAAGCCTTTGATTAAAGGGATACAAATCACCTCATCTGCCAGCAGGATCTGTTTCTGTTCTGGTGCAAACATCTTTTAATGCAAGTAAATATCTGCAATAACACACACAAACAACAAAATATAACCAAATAATATTTTACCATCGAGTATATTTGGTGTTATTCAGTTTAGGACTCTTCAGCCACATCCATGAGCAATGCCACTGCTCTTGATTAAGATCCGTACTAGGGCGAAGGTGCAGGTGGCAGCAGGGGACAAGGGCAGGGTGGCACTGCCTGAGTGTGCTGCTAGGTATTTATTTCATAGAATCACAGACTGGTTTGGGTTGGAAGGGACCCTAAAGATCATAATCCCCCCCCCCCTGCCAGGGGCAGGGACACCTCCCACTAGCCCAGGTTGCTCAAAGCCTCATCCAGCCTGGCCTTGAACCCCTCCAGGGAGGGGGCATTCAACCAACATTTAAGTCTGGCTTTCGAGTATCTGCTGCCTTTAATTAGACAGTATTAAAAGCAGTAACCGAGTGTTACCACTACAAAGGTAACTAGTTAAAGACAATTAGTAAATTAAAAAAAAAAAAAAAAAAGAATTTAACTGAGATGAAGTGGGATTTAGGGACGTTTAAACCCAACAGTTTTTAGGGGCAAAACCCTACTTTTCTCTGCAATAGCTGCCGACTTCTTCAGCTCTTCCCCTTCTCCTGC